>NC_091374.1:214598-242098 GCF_038502225.1 Cherax quadricarinatus
TCTATCTGTACGTCAGCATGTGGCACATTCTTCTATCTGTACGTCAGCATGTGGCACATTCTTCTATCTGTATGTCAGCATGTAGCACATTCTTCTATCTGTATGTCAGCATGTAGCACATTCTTCTATCTGTACGTCAGCATGTGGCACATTCTTCTATCTGTACGTCAGCATGTAGCACATTCTTCTATCTGTACGTCAGCATGTGGCACATTCTTCTATCTGTACGTCAGCATGTGGCACATTCTTCTATCTGTACGTCAGCATGTGGCACACTCTTCTATCTGTACGTCAGCATGTAGCACATTCTTCTATCTGTACGTCAGCATGTGGCACACTCTTCTATCTGTACGTCAGCATGTGGCACACTCTTCTATCTGTACGTCAGCATGTAGCACATTCTTCTATCTGTACGTCAGCATGTAGCACATTCTTCTATCTGTACGTCAGCATGTGGCACACTCTTCTATCTGTACGTCAGCATGTAGCACATTCTTCTATCTGTACGTCAGCATGTAGCACATTCTTCTATCTGTACGTCAGCATGTGGCACATTCTTCTATCTGTACGTCAGCATGTGGCACATTCTTCTATCTGTACGTCAGCATGTAGCACATTCTTCTATCTGTACGTCAGCATGTGGCACATTCTTCTATCTGTACGTCAGCATGTAGCACACTCTTCTATCTGTACGTCAGCATGTAGCACATTCTTCTATCTGTACGTCAGCATGTAGCACACTCTTCTATCTGTACGTCAGCATGTGGCACATTCTTCTATCTGTACGTCAGCATGTAGCAGACTCTTCTATCTGTACGTCAGCATGTAGCACACTCTTCTATCTGTACGTCAGCATATAGCACACTCTTCTATCTGTACGTCAGCATGTAGCACATTCTTCTATCTGTACGTCAGCATGTAGCACATTCTTCTATCTGTACGTCAGCATGTAGCACATTCTTCTATCTGTACGTCAGCATGTAGCACATTCTTCTATCTGTACGTCAGCATGTAGCACATTCTTCTATCTGTACGTCAGCATGTAGCACATTCTTCTATCTGTACGTTAGCATGTGGCACATTCTTCTATCTGTACGTCAGCATGTAGCACATTCTTCTATCTGTACGTCAGCATGTAGCACATTCTTCTATCTGTACGTCAGCATGTAGCACATTCTTCTATCTGTACGTCAGCATGTAGCACATTCTTCTATCTGTACGTCAGCATGTGGCACATTCTTCTATCTGTACGTCAGCATGTAGCACATTCTTCTATCTGTACGTCAGCATGTAGCACATTCTTCTATCTGTACGTCAGCATGTAGCACATTCTTCTATCTGTACGTCAGCATGTATCACATTCTTCTATCTGTACGTCAGCATGTGGCACATTCTTCTATCTGTACGTCAGCATGTGGCACATTCTTCTATCTGTACGTCAGCATGTGGCACATTCTTTTATCTGTACGTCAGCATGTAGCACATTCTTCTATCTGTACGTCAGCATGTGGCACATTCTTCTATCTGTACGTCAGCATGTAGCACATTCTTCTATCTGTACGTCAGCATGTGGCACATTCTTCTATCTGTACGTCAGCATGTAGCACATTCTTCTATCTGTACGTCAGCATGTGGCACATTCTTCTATCTGTACGTCAGCATGTGGCACATTCTTCTATCTGTACGTCAGCATGTAGCACACTCTTCTATCTGTACGTCAGCATGTAGCACATTCTTCTATCTGTACGTCAGCATGTAGCACATTCTTCTATCTGTACGTCAGCATGTAGCACACTCTTCTATCTGTACGTCAGCATGTAGCACATTCTTCTATCTGTACGTCAGCATGTGGCACATTCTTCTATCTGTACGTCAGCATGTAGCACACTCTTCTATCTGTACGTCAGCATGTGGCACATTCTTCTATCTGTACGTCAGCATGTAGCACATTCTTCTATCTGTACGTCAGCATGTAGCACATTCTTCTATCTGTACGTCAGCATGTAGCACATTCTTCTATCTGTACGTCAGCATGTGGCACACTCTTCTATCTGTACGTCAGCATGTGGCACATTCTTCTGTCTGTACGTCAGCATGTGGCACATTCTTCTATCTGTACGTCAGCATGTGGCACACTCTTCTATCTGTACGTCAGCATGTGGCACATTCTTCTATCTGTACGTCAGCATGTAGCACATTCTTCTATCTGTACGTCAGCATGTGGCACATTCTTCTATCTGTACGTCAGCATGTGGCACACTCTTCTATCTGTACGTCAGCATGTGGCACATTCTTCTATCTGTACGTCAGCATGTAGCACATTCTTCTATCTGTACGTCAGCATGTAGCACATTCTTCTATCTGTACGTCAGCATGTAGCACACTCTTCTATCTGTACGTCAGCATGTAGCACATTCTTCTATCTGTACGTCAGCATGTAGCACATTCTTCTATCTGTACGTCAGCATGTAGCACATTCTTCTATCTGTACGTCAGCATGTAGCACATTCTTCTATCTGTACGTCAGCATGTAGCACACTCTTCTATCTGTACGTCAGCATGTAGCACATTCTTCTATCTGTACGTCAGCATGTAGCACATTCTTCTATCTGTACGTCAGCATGTAGCACATTCTTCTATCTGTACGTCAGCATGTAGCACACTCTTCTATCTGTACGTCAGCATGTAGCACATTCTTCTATCTGTACGTCAGCATGTAGCACATTCTTCTATCTGTACGTCAGCATGTAGCACATTCTTCTATCTGTACGTCAGCATGTAGCACATTCTTCTATCTGTACGTCAGCATGTAGCACATTCTTCTATCTGTACGTCAGCATGTAGCACATTCTTCTATCTGTACGTCAGCATGTAGCACATGCACTGTAACTTACACCATCACACACCACAACACTGAAGGTAGGTTGTGTGGTACTGAGGTAGATGGTACACACATGGTAGCACAACAACACTGTAACTTACACCATCACATACCACAACACAAGTGGTTGCAAAGTGAAGTAAGAACAACGCAGCTTTACTCAACAATCTTGTTGTTATATGCGCGACGTTTATTCTAAGATCTTTATTCCGTTACAGAAATAATCTCATGTAACTATACGTTTGTTTCTCACACCAGAGGCTTCATAAATGTTAGAGGAAATATTGCAATAATAAAAACGTTTAAGAGACACAGGTAAGTAAAGCTAAGTATATAGAAAATGTAAATAATTATTTTTAAATTTCTCTGTCATCTTATATATTCTTCAGACAGAGAGAAAACATGGTAAATCCTCCTGGGTACTGCCTCTTTACCAGCCTAACCACAATTACCACTATTACGTTAACCTCGTTAATTTGGAGAGAGGATTTAAGATAATTAGGGTTAGAGAGAAGTCCTGGCGCAGTATTGTTCAAGTTTAGGGAAGGTACAGTCCCTAAGAGAGTCTTCAAAGACACTGTACAGTCCCTAAGAGAGTCCTCAAAGGGAAGGTACAGTCACTAAGAGAGTCCTCAAAGAGAAGGTACAGTCACTAAGAGAGTCTTCAAAGACACTGTACAGTCCCTAAGAGAGTCCTCAGAGAGACTGTACAGTCCCTAAGAGAGTCCTCAAAGGGAAGGTACAGTCACTAAGAGAGTCCTCAAAGGGAAGGTACAGTCACTAAGAGAGTCCTCAAAGAGA
Organism: Cherax quadricarinatus; assembly: GCF_038502225.1. Taxonomy (NCBI): domain Eukaryota; kingdom Metazoa; phylum Arthropoda; class Malacostraca; order Decapoda; family Parastacidae; genus Cherax; species Cherax quadricarinatus. The sequence goes on from NC_091374.1 coordinate 218,281, forward strand.
AGGTACAGTCACTAAGAGAGTCTTCAAAGACACTATACAGTCCCTAAGAGAGTCCTCAGAGAGACTGTACAGTCCCTAAGAGAGTCCTCAAAGGGAAGGTACAGTCACTAAGAGAGTCCTCAAAGAGAAGGTACAGTCACTAAGAGAGTCTTCAAAGACACTGTACAGTCCCTAAGAGAGTCCTCAGAGAGACTGTACAGTCCCTAAGAGAGTCCTCAAAGGGAAGGTACAGTCACTAAGAGAGGCCTCAAGGGGAAGGTACAGTCACTAAGAGAGGCCTCAAGGGGAAGGTACAGTCACTAAGAGAGGTATCAAAGGGAAGGTACAGTCGTTAACAGAGGCCTCAAGGGGAAGGTATAGTCACTAAGAGAGGCCTCAAAGGGAAGGTACAGTCACTAAGAGAGGCCTCAAGGGTAAGGTACAGTCACTAAGAGAGGCCTCAAGGGGAAGGTACAGTCACTAAGAGAGGCCTCAAGGGTAAGGTACAGTCACTAAGAGAGGCCTCAAAGGGATGGTACAGTCACTAAGAGAGGCCTCAAAGGGAAGGTACAGTCACTAAGAGAGGCCTCAAAGGTACAGTCACTAAGACAGGCCTCAAAGGGATGGTACAGTCACTAAGAGAGGCCTCAAAGGGAAGGTACAGTCACTAAGAGAGGCCTCAAAGGGAAGGTACAGTCACTAAGAGAGGCCTCAAAGGGAAGGTACAGTCACTAGGAGAGGCCTCAAAGGGAAGGTACAGTCACTAAGAGAGGCCTCAAAGGGAAGGTACAGTCACTAAGAGAGGCCAGTCAAAGGGAAGGTACAGTCACTATGAGAGGCCTCAAAGGGAAGGTACAGTCACTAAGAGAGGCCTCAAAGGGAAGGTACAGTCACTAAGAGAGGCCTCAAAGGGAAGGTACAGTCACTAAGAGAGGCCTCAAAGGGAAGGTACAGTCACTAAGAGAGGCCTCAAAGGGAAGGTACAGTCACTAAGAGAGGCCTCAAAGGGAAGGTACAGTCACTAAGAGAGGCCTCAAAGGGAAGGTACAGTCACTAAGAGAGGCCTCAAAGGGAAGGTACAGTCACTAAGAGAGGCCTCAAAGGGAAGGTACAGTCACTAAGAGAGGCCTCAAAGGGAAGGTACAGTCACTAAGAGAGGCCTCAAAGGGAAGGTACAGTCACTAAGAGAGGCCTCAAAGGGAAGGTACAGTCACTAAGAGAGGCCTCAAAGGGAAGGTACAGTCACTAAGAGAGGCCTCAAAGGGAAGGTACAGTCACTAAGAGAGGCCTCAAAGGGAAGGTACAGTCACTAAGAGAGGCCTCAAAGGGAAGGTACAGTCACTAAGAGAGGCCTCAAAGGGAAGGTACAGTCACTAAGAGAGGCCTCAAAGGGAAGGTACAGTCACTAAGAGAGGCCTCAAAGGGAAGGTACAGTCACTAAGAGAGGCCTCAAAGGGAAGGTCCAGTCACTAAGGGAGGCCTCAAAGGGAAGGTACAGTCACTAAGAGAGGCCTCAAAGGGAAGGTACAGTCACTAAGAGAGGCCTCAAAGGGAAGGTACAATCACTAAGAGAGGCCTCAAAGGGAAGGTCCAGCCACTAAGAGAGGCCTCAAAGGGAAGGTACAGTCACTAAGAGAGGCCTCAAAGGGAAGGTACAGTCACTAAGAGAGGCCTCAAAGGGAAGGTACAGCCACTAAGAGAGGCCTCAAAGGGAAGGTACAGTCACTAAGAGAGGCCTCAAAGGGAAGGTACAGTCACTAAGAGAGGCCTCAAAAGGAAGGTACAGTCACTAAGAGTGGCCTCAAAGGGAAGGTACAGTCACTAAGAGAGGCCTCAAAGGGAAGGTACAGTCACTAAGAGAGGCCTCAAAGGGAAGGTCCAGCCACTAAGAGAGGCCTCAAAGGGAAGGTCCAGCCACTAAGAGAGGCCTCAAAGGGAAGGTACAGTCACTAAGAGAGGCCTCAAAGGGAAGGTACAGCCACTAAGAGAGGCCTCAAAGGGAAGGTACAGCCACTAAGAGAGGCCTCAAAGGGAAGGTCCAGCCACTAAGAGAGGCCTCAAAGGGAAGGTACAGTCACTAAGAGAGGCCTCAAAGGGAAGGTACAGTCACTAAGAGAGGCCTCAAAGGGAAGGTCCAGCCACTAAGAGAGGCCTCAAAGGGAAGGTCCAGCCACTAAGAGAGGCCTCAAAGGGAAGGTCCAGCCACTAAGAGAGGCCTCAAAGGGAAGGTCCAGCCACTAAGAGAGGCCTCAAAGGGAAGGTCCAGCCACTAAGAGAGGCCTCAAAGGGAAGGTCCAGCCACTAAGAGAGGCCTCAAAGGGAAGGTCCAGCCACTAAGAGTGGCCTCAGAATTAATATTTGTATGTCAAACATTTACTTAAGTAACTGCTTCAAACTTGCGCCACAATCATGTATTTACCTCGCTCTCTTAGCGTATCGGCTTCTCCTTTTCTGATGTACATTAATTCCTTCTTACCTCCATCAAACTCTTCATGTTCGCCTTAATGTATTGCAAATTTCTTGGAATATCATGCATCCTGAAAGCGTTCGCAAAGGCGTTTTATGTGCAAAGCGGATGAATAAGAAATTTGGCTGAAAGTTATGAAGGTTATTTTGCATGGTAAAGATATCTGAAGACCAGTTCTTCCTCACAGATACTCAGTATTTTAAAATTTATTGCAGAATCTTCATAATGTAGCTATACTTTGTTTTTGTCCAGGTTTTGTAATATACACCGTAAATCATTAGTTCTGACGCTATCCTTCAACTCCATAACATATCCTGCTAGAATGATGAAACAGACAAGTTGTGGGAGAAACAACATTTGGTGTAGAACACTTTTAATGGTTCTGGGACCTTTGACCACTAACGTAAGTCACCGAGGTCTCACAACTCAACAGTTGCTACACTGACTACATATTCTTTCTTATATCCTGGTTACTTTACTGAAAGTTTTCTTGATGATGCAGTGAGTGAATTGTTGATTTGTAATATATGGTCAAGCTTTGTAATGTATGGTCAAGCTTTGTAATGTATGGTCAAGCTTTGTAATGTATGGTCAAGCTTTGTAATATATGGTCAAGCTTTGTAATGTATGGTCAAGCTTTGTAATATATGGTCAAGCTTTATAATGTATGGTCAAGCTTTGTAATGTATGGTCAAGCTTTATAATGTATGGTCAAGCTTTGTAATGTATGGTCAAGCTTTGTAATATATGGTCAAGCTTTGTAATATATGGTCAAGCTTTATAATGTAGGGTCACGCTTTGTAATTTCAATCGCAAGTTTCAACTGTAGCAGTCGTAAATGATGGTACAACCACAGTCACTGTCAAGTGTGGTGGTGGTACAACCACAGTCACTGTCAAGTGTGGTGGTGGTACAACCACAGTCACTGTCAAGTGTGGTGGTGGTACAACCACAGTCACTGTCAAGTGTGGTGGTGGTACAACCACAGTCACTGTCAAGTGTGGTGGTGGTACAACCACAGTCACTGTCAAGTGTGGTGGTGGTACAACCACAGTCACTGTCAAGTGTGGTGGTGGTACAACCACAGTCACTGTCAAGTGTGGTTTGTTGAGTGTGGTGGTGGTACAACCACAGTCACTGTCAAGTGTGGTGGTGGTACAACCACAGTCACTGTCAAGTGTGGTGGTGGTACAACCACAGTCACTGTCAAGTGTGGTGGTGGTACAACCACAGTCACTGTCAAGTGTGGTGGTGGTACAACCACAGTCACTGTCAAGTGTGGTGGTGGTACAGCCACAGTCACTGTCAAATTTGTTGATGGTACAACCACAGTCACTGTCAAGTGTGGTGGTGGTACAACCACAGTCACTGTCAAGTGTGGTGGTGGTACAACCACAGTCACTGTCAAGTGTGGTGGTGGTACAACCACAGTCACTGTCAAATTTGTTGATGGTACAACCACAGTCACTGTCAAGTGTGGCGGTGGTACAACCACAGTCACTGTCAAATTTGTTGATGGTACAACCACAGTCACTGTCAAGTGTGGTGGTGGTACAACCACAGTCACTGTCAAGTGTGGTGGTGGTACAACCACAGTCACTGTCAAGTGTGGTGGTGGTACAACCACAGTCACTGTCAAGTGTGGCGGTGGTACAACCACAGTCACTGTCAAATTTGTTGATGGTACAACCACAGTCACTGTCAAGTGTGGTGGTGGTACAACCACAGTCACTGTCAAGTGTGGCGGTGGTACAACCACAGTCACTGTCAAGTGTGGCGGTGGTACAACCACAGTCACTGAAGTCAGGTGTAGTGGTATAATTAGTATAATCCCTGGTAACAGGTGTCTCAGTCTAGTTAACACAGTTGTTACTCACTGACTCATAAGTCCCGCCTACTGTAGTTAACACAGTTGTTACTCACTGACTCATAAGTCCCGCCTACTGTAGTTAACACAGTTGTTACTCACTGACTCATAAGTCCCGCCTACTGTAGTTAACACAGTTGTTACTCACTGACTCATAAGTCCCGCCTACTCACGCAGCTACCACCCTCAAGCTCACTCATTATAGTCACATTACCTGGAAACAGGAAAACAAGAAAAAGAAAATAATTTTCTTGAAAAATCAAGACAATGATGACGCACCAGCAAGTAACACAAAACAAACACAAAAAACAGAAACACAACACAAACAAACTCGTTCATAAAATATAACACCAAAAACAATTGTAACATTAAAAAAAATAACTACTTCCCTATATGTTAAAATATAACAAATTATATATATATATATATATATATATATATATATATATATATATATATATATATATATATATATATATATGTGTGTGTGTGTGTGTGTGTGTGTGATAATATTATATCATTACAATATAAATAATTGTGAGAGGTGCGGGTTTAAAACATAACGCATTTAATACGGTGGGAGTTGCCACAGTTGCTATTTGCCGATGACACGGTTATTTTGGGAGATTCTACAAAGTTACGAAGGTTGGGGAAGGAATGTGGAAGGTTATGTAAATGAATTAAATTAAAAAGTGAACATAGGAAAAAGCAAGGAGATGAGAGCAACAAACGATAATATAGGCAACGGAAGATTAGGTATCAGTTTGGGGACAAGAGAGTATGGAGGAAGCAAATGTGTTCCGAAATGGACCTATGAAAGATGAGGTGAAGCACAGAACTGATGTAGGGAGAAAGGTGGATGGTGCATCGAAACACATGCGGAAAAGAACTTTATCTATGGAAGCAAAAAAACAAGAACTTTCCACGAGTATAGTGGTACTAATATTGTTACATGAGTGTGAAGCTTGGGATGTAAACGTTAGAAGCAGAAGGATTGAGACGGTGGAGATGTCGTGTTGGAGGGCAATGTGTGGTGTGAATATTATGCAGAGCTTGGAGAACAGAATGTATGGAGTCACTATAACAGTTAATCCCAGGACTGAGGGGTTACTGAGGTATGAAGTGGACAGACTTTAAGAGAAGATGGAATAAAACACGATGACTACGAGAAGAGAGAATAAATGATGGGTGGAGGGAGTAAACCCAGGAGAAGCTGGAGGAAGAGGATAAAGGAGGTTTTCAAATCTAGGAGCTAGAACATCTAACCGACTGGTGTGAGCGTGCTTGAGAGGAGTGAATGGGTTCAAGTGGTTTTTATGATTTGACGTGCTGTTGGAGTGTGAGCAAGGTAATATTTATGAAGGAATTTGGGTAAAATAAGTCATATGGACTTGAGACCTACAGGTGGGAAATAAAGTGCCTGCACTCTGGGGTGATGCTAACTCGCTTCTTGCAAGAAAGTGATCGAATGAGTGATGGTGAATGTGTTTCCTCTATTTCGAGTTACCTTACCTCAGTACAAGACGGCCGGTGTGTTAAAAATTAAAGTTATAGGCTTCTTAATAATTTCAGAAATATATTTCTAATTAACATAATAATAATAATAATTATTATTATGAGTAGTAGTAGTAGTGGTGGTAGTAGTAGTACTGATATTATTATTATCACATTTCACCAAGTATTTACGAGACCCAGTACATATATTAGTCAGTTATAAATACTAATTATATAGTGTTCTTCCTTTAGCCACGAGCTACAGTGTTTGTTCCTGACTAATACTGTGTACACAAGTGGTGTTTACTGTGTGCCAGCAGTAGAACTAAGCTCACTATGTTACACTGGTATATTGTGTAAACCACCATCCACACTGCAGCAATATAGGCGGCTTCACCAGCAGTCGTGACGGGGGACTTTAATATCCTACTATGCTTGGTGCCTCTTGATAAACATAGTGACTTTCTCCTTGCATTTTCTTTGCTTTCTCTTAGTTTTCACTGGACTTACTCTTCTCTTTCTCCTGTGTTTTATTATAGTTGCAATATTATTATTGTTGTTATTCTTATAAGTATTATAAGAATAACATACAAATCTATATAGTAAATAAAACAAAGTAGCTCTGCTTCCTTGGATGAAGAGCCATTCACGCCGGCAACAAAGTATTCTCTCATCCTTCAAGGCTTCCTCCATTATCTGACCTTCTGAACGTCTTTCATTACTTAACTTTGCCTTTCCATAAACTTTCTCTTGACTTTTCCGCTACTGTCCGAAACATTATCAAATTCTTCCTTTATTTTCTCTTATTTCCTCAAATAGGTGTCATATATTTTTCGCGTATTTTTGTCTGTGGTTTTTACATTCTCTTTAAGTCAGTTTTACCCTGACAATTATTAACGTTTCCTCATATTTACTGTCCATTCGTTATCTTTCTCTTAACTTCCCTTATTTTCCATATTTTCTAACTTTTTCTTCATCCAGGGATCCGTTCGTGAGATACAGGGATACGTTCGTGAGATCCAGGGATCCGTTCGTGAGATACAGGGATCCGTTCGTGAGATCCAGGGATCCGTTCGTGAGATACAGGGATCCGTTCGTGAGATCCAGGGATCCGTTCGTGAGATACAGGGATCCGTTCCCTACATCTCAGGTTGTCTTACTGATGATTTACGCACCTCAGACGTCTTCATATTTCCTTGTGCTATGACACGAGTTCCACACATGAAATATATTGAGAAGCATTTCACCCATGTAGTGTTTATATATATATATATATATATATATATATATATATATATATATATATATATATATATATATATATATATATATATATATATATATATATATAATGTGTACAGAAGGGGTTACTAGGTTCTGCTCCCGGCATTTTAGTCGCCTCTTACGGCACGCACGGCTTACGGAGGAAGAATTCTGTTCCACTTTCACGTTCTTATTATGAGTAAATGAGAGAACGATACTGGTATTCACTACGGTACGAATATCAGCCACCGTGGGTTGCCACCGTGAGCTGCGATCGTGGCCTGTTACCGTGGTCTGCGACGTGGCCTGCCACTGTGGGCTACCACTGTGGGCTGCCACCGTGGGCTGCCACCGTGGGCTGCCACCGTGGGCTACCATAATAACCTTAATACTGAATGGGTTATTTTATGATAATAATCCTTATGAGGTAATCTTACTTGAAGAATAAAGTAGCAACAGCTACCACTGTAAATTACCCCTTCATAACCTTGCAATTATCACCATTTTCCCGGTATCCAAGAAGGAAGGTTCACTTGCCTGACAATAGCGAAACATCAGTTAGTGGTTCAAGTCGGACTAAACATCGTCACGTCCTTCTTTCCCCAATGTTCGGGTTATTTGTGTGTAACTTTTAAAGTTGACTACACTACTAGCTTCCTGACTAGTGAGGATGTAACCTCAACTACTACTAGCTTCCTGGCTAGTGAGGATGTAACCTCAACTACTACTAGCTTCCTGACTAGTGAGAATGTAACCTCAACTACTACTAGCTTCCTGACAGGTGAGGATGTAACCTCAACTACTACTAGCTTCCTGACTAGTGAGAATGTAACCTCAACCACTACTAGCTTCCTGACTAGTGAGGATGTAACCTCTACTACTATTAGCTTCCTGACTAGTGAGGATGTAACCTCTACTACTATTAGCTTCCTGACTAGTGAGGATGTAACCTCTACTACTATTAGCTTCCTGACTAGTGAGGATGTAACCTCAACTACTACTAGCTTCCTGACTAGTGAGGATGTAACCTCTACTACTACTAGCTTCCTGACTAGTGAGAATGTAACCTCAACTACTACTAGCTTCCTGACAGGTGAGGATGTAACCTCAACTACTACTAGCTTCCTGACTAGTGAGAATGTAACCTCAACTACTACTAGCTTCCTGACTAGTGAGGATGTAACCTCAACTACTACTAGCTTCCTGACTAGTGAGGATGTAACCTCAACTACTACTAGCTTCCTGACTAGTGAGGATGTAACCTCTACTACTACTAGCTTCCTGACTAGTGAGGATGTAACCTCTACTACTACTAGCTTCCTGACTAGTGAGGATGTAACCTCAACTACTACTAGCTTCATGACTAGTGAGGATGTAACCTCTACTACTAGCTTCCTGACTAGTGAGGATGTAACCTCAACTACTACTAGCTTCCTAGTGAGGATGACTAGGTGAGGATGTAACCTCCACCACTACTAGCTTCCTGACTGCTTCCACCACTGACTAGTGAGGATGTAACCTCTACTACTACTAGCTTCCTGACTAGTGAGGATGTAACCTCCACTACTACTAGCTTCCTGACAGGTGAGGATGTAACCTCCACTACTACTAGCTTCTTGACTAGTAAGGATGTAACCTCAACTACTACTAGCTTCCTGACAGGTGAGGATGTAACCTCCCCTACTAGCTTCCTGACTAGTGAGGATGTAACCTCTACTACTACTAGCTTCCTGACAGGTGAGGATGTAACCTCTACTACTACTAGCTTCCTGACAGGTGAAGATGTAACCTCCACCACTACTAGCTTCCTGACAGGTGAAGATGTAACCTCCACCACTACTAGCTTCCTGACAGGTGAAGATGTAACTTCCACCACTACTAGCTTCCTGACAGGTGAAGATGTAACTTCCACCACTACTAGCTTCCTGACAGGTGAGGATGTAACCTCCACCACTACTAGCTTCCTGACAGGTGAGGATGTAACCTCCACTACTACTAGCTTCCTGACTAGTGAGGATGTAACCTCTACTACTAGCTTCCTGACAGGTGAGGATGTAACCTCCCCTACTAGCTTCCTGACAGGTGAAGATGTAACCTCTACTACTAGCTTCCTGACAGGTGAAGATGTAACTTCCACCACTACTAGCTTCCTGACAGGTGAAGATGTAACCTCCACCACTACTAGCTTCCTGACAGGTGAAGATGTAGCCTCCACCGCTACTAGCTTCCTGACAAGTGAAGATGTAACCTCCACCACTACTAGCTTCCTGACAAGTGAAGATGTAACCTCCACCACTACTAGCTTCCTGACAAGTGAAGATGTAACCTCCACCACTACTAGCTTCCTGACAGGTGAAGATGTAACTTCCACCACTACTAGCTTCCTGACAGGTGAAGATGTAACCTCCACCACTACTAGCTTCCTGACAGGTGAAGATGTAACCTCCACCACTACTAGCTTCCTGACAGGTGAAGATGTAACCTCCACCACTACTAGCTTCCTGACAGGTGAAGATGTAACCTCCACCACTACTAGCTTCCTGACTAGTGAGGATGTAACCTCCACCACTACTAGCTTCCTGACAGGTGAAGATGTAACCTCCACCACTACTAGCTTCCTGACAGGTGAAGATGTAACCTCCACCACTACTAGCTTCCTGACAGGTGAAGATGTAACTTCCACCACTACTAGCTTCCTGACAGGTGAAGATGTAACTTCCACCACTACTAGCTTCCTGACAGGTGAAGATGTAACCTCCACCACTACTAGCTTCCTGACAGGTGAAGATGTAACCTCCACCACTACTAGCTTCCTGACAGGTGAAGATGTAACTTCCACCACTACTAGCTTCCTGACTAGTGAGGATGTAACCTCCACCACTACTAGAACTTAACAACACACAGATTTACACTTTCATGAAAAAAATAGCCAGGTGTAACGAAGGGGAAAATTGTGGGGATAATATAACATAAACATGAGAGACCATAATGGAATCAGTAACCAACATGTACACGGAAAATGAGCGACGGTGAGGGTGAAAATGAGGCAACGTGAGGGTGAGGCAGAGGAGAGGGTGGGTTTTTAATTCACCTCTGCTCGTATATTCCAGCCAGGAGAACTATACACATAGATCACAAGTTGTGCAGGAGCCATCCCAATCTCACCTCTCTCTCTCTCTCTCTCTCTCTCTCTCTCTCTCTCTCTCTCTCTCTCTCTCTCTCTCTCTCTCTCTCTCTCTCTCACACACACACACACACATACACACACACACACAAACAGTCACATACGGCACTGCGCAACGTTTTTCTTAGTCATTATTTGTCTACAGTTCGACACTTAGATACAGGATGGGAGGAAGGAAGTACGGGAGATAGGGAGGAATTAAGCTTGGGAAGGAGTGAAGTAGTGAGGAAAGAATGTCCGGATAGGAGAGATCCAGGTCGGTAGATAGGTAAATAGGTAGGAAAGTAGGGAGATACATAGGTAGGAAGGTAGATATGTAGGGAGGGAGGTTGGAAGGCAGGTAGGAAGATAGATAGGTAGAAAGGTACATAGGTAGATAGGTGGGGAGGTAGATAGGTAGGTAGGCAGGTAGGTAGGTAGGTAGGTAGGTAGGTAGGTAGGTAGGTAGGTAGGTAGGTAGGTAGGTAGGTAGGTAGGTAGGTAGGTAAGTAGGTAGGTAGGAAGGAAGGAAGGAAGGAAGGAAGGAAGGAAGGAAGGAAGGAAGGGAGTTACTACAATAGTGACTGAAGGAAGGAAGGAAGGGAAGAAGGAAGGGAGTTACTACAATAGTGACTGAAGGAAGGAAGGAAGGAAGGAAGGAAGGAAGGGAAGAAGGAAAGAAGGTACAATAGTGACTGATGTACAAAAATATTACTTAAGAAGGTTAGAGGTTGCAGTAGCAGCTAGTTAGAGTCCTTCACATGACTTGTTGCTACTGCAAGAAGACAGAAGAGGCGTTGAAGGTGAATAATGAAGTGTTGAGCGAGGGAGGCTAGCGTGCCAGGCAGCTTGGCACTAAGCTAAATTAGCAGTTTGGCAGTAAGCTTAATTCTCAGCATGTCAGTAAGCTTAATTATTAGGAGCTCTGGTATAGTCTAGTCATGAAGGGACGCTTGCGAGCACACACGCACGCGCACACACGCACACACAGAATAATAACTCAACTACCAAATATTCACAGACAAGACTGACAAAAAGGAAATCCTTATATTTCAAAATTAGCTCTCCACATTTTTATAAATTCAAAGTTTTGACTCTTCCAGCGCTGTCAGGAAATGAGCACATCGTCACCAGAATAATAAATGTTGATAAGTGTGTATGGAAGGTAGGGTGAGCAGGGAGCTTCACCCTGTATCTACATCAATACAACTATACCAAAATATACACCAAGGTAAGGCAGGGCAGAATTTAAAAAAAAAAACAGATATACTCGCAGCTCATATATGAGTGTTTTATATTGAGGAAGAAAACCCAGTAGTGTTTTTCTGTTGTGTTTCACCACATTGGATGGAATTCCTTCATCAAGTAATAATATCTATCAAGGTAAAGCAGGATACATCAGTGTGGCTTTCAGAATGTCATCACACATTCCAGGTATTATGGGACCAGTAGCTGTAAGAGGTTGAAGAGGGAGAAGTGAGTAGCAGAAGGAAACATGGGATGAAGGATAGGAGAAAGGGGGAGAAGATTGATGGACTGAGAGGATCAAGTGGAATTATTGCAGTGAAAGAAAACGATAAAACTGAGAAGAAAAAGAATATATATATATATATATATATATATATATATATATATATATATATATATATATATATATATATATATATATATATATATATATATATATATACACACACACAGCTTATAAGATGATCAGAGGACTTGAGAGGTGAACAGAGAAACCCAATTTGAGGGACGGGGGAATTAAGGCACAAATACAAGTTAGACACGCATGAGTTAAAGGGATATAAGGAATAAAGTGGTCTAGACAGATTTAACATACAGCTTCGAGGAAAGGTATGAGAAGGCTTAGGGGCATATAAGTAACACTGATAACAGTTTGACTGGACACATGCAGCCAAGAATAGCGAGTACACTACCTGGAAGTAACTTTATACTTATGAGAAGAAGCAAACATGAAGGAGAGACAATGACTGAAGTAGAGAGACAATGACTGAGGTAGAGAGACAATGACTGAAGTACTGAGGTAGAGAGACAATGACTGAGGTACTGAGGTAGAGAGACAATGACTGAGGTAGAGAGACAATGACTGAAGTACTGAGGTAGAGAGACAATGACTGAAGTACTGAGGTAGAGAGACAATGACTGAAGTACTGAGGTAGAGAGACAATGACTGAAGTACTGAGGTAGAGAGACAATGACTGAAGTACTGAGGTAGAGAGACAATGACTGAGGTACTGAGGTAGAGAGACAATGACTGAGGTAGAGAGACAATGACTGAGGTAGAGAGACAATGACTGAGGTAGAGAGACAATGACTGAAGTACTGAGGTAGAGAGACAATGACTGAGGTGAAGTACTGAGGTAGAGAGACAATGACTGAAGTACTGAGGTAGAGAGACAATGACTGAAGTACTGAGGTAGAGAGACAATGACTGAAGTACTGAGGTAGAGAGACAATGACTGAGGTAGAGAGACAATGACTGAAGTACTGAGGTAGAGAGACAATGACTGAAGTACTGAGGTAGAGAGACAATGACTGAGGTACTGAGGTAGAGAGACAATGACTGAAGTACTGAGGTAGAGAGACAATGACTGAAGTACTGAGGTAGAGAGACAATGACTGAAGTACTGAGGTAGAGAGACAATGACTGAAGTACTGAGGTAGAGAGACAATGACTGAGGTAGAGAGACAATGACTGAAGTACTGAGGTAGAGAGACAATGACTGAAGTACTGAGGTAGAGAGACAATGACTGAAGTACTGAGGTAGAGAGACAATGACTGTACTGAGGTAGAGAGACAATGACTGAAGTACTGAGGTAGAGAGACAATGACTGAAGTACTGAGGTAGAGAGACAATGACTGAAGTACTGAGGTAGAGAGACAATGACTGAAGTACTGAGGTAGAGAGACAATGACTGAAGTACTGAGGTAGAGAGACAATGACTGAAGTACTGAGGTAGAGAGACAATGACTGAAGTACTGAGGTAGAGAGACAATGACTGAAGTACTGAGGTAGAGAGACAATGACTGAAGCACTGAGGTAGAGAGACAATGACTGAAGTACTGAGGTAGAGAGACACTGATAGAGAGACAATGACTGAGGTACTGAGGTAGAGAGACAATGACTGAGGTAGAGAGACAGGTGACTGTACTGAGGTAGAGAGTACTGAGGTAGAGAGACAATGACTGAAGTACTGAGGTAGAAAGACAATGACTGAAGTACTGAAGTAGAGAGACAATGACTGAAGTACTGAGTGAGTGAGACAATGACTGAGGTAGAGAGACAATGACTGAGGTAGTGAGACAATGACAGAGGTAGAGAGACAATGACTGAAGTACTGAGGTAGAGAGACAATGACTGAAGTACTGAGGTAGAGAGACAATGACTGAAGTACTGAGGTAGAGAGACAATGACTGAGGTAGAGAGACAATGACTGAGGTAGAGAGACAATGACTGAGGTAGAGAGACAATGACTGAAGTACTGAGGTAGAGAGACAATGACTGAAGTACTGAGGTAGAGAGACAATGACTGAGGTAGAGAGACAATGACTGAGGTACTGAGGTAGAGAGACAATGACTGAGGTAGAGAGACAATGACTGAAGTACTGAGGTAGAGAGACAATGACTGAGGTAGAGAGACAATGACTGAGGTAGAGAGAATGACTGAGGTAGAGAGACAATGACTGAAGTACTGAGGTAGAGAGACAATGACTGAGGTAGAGAGACAATGACTGAAGTACTGAGGTAGAGAGACAATGACTGAGGTACTGAGGTAGAGAGACAATGACTGAAGTACTGAGGTAGAGAGACAATGACTGAAGTACTGAGGTAGAGAGACAATGACTGAAGTACTGAGGTAGAGAGACAATGACTGAGGTAGAGAGACAATGACTGAGGTAGAGAGACAATGACTGAAGTACTGAGGTAGAGAGACAATGACTGAAGTACTGAGGTAGAGAGACAATGACTGAAGTACTGAGGTAGAGAGACAATGACTGAGGTAGAGAGACAATGACTGAAGTACTGAGGTAGAGAGACAATGACTGAGGTAGAGAGAGAGACTGAAGTACTGAGGTAGAATGACTGAGGTAGAGAGACAATGACTGAAGTACTGAGGTAGAGAGACAATGACTGAGGTAGAGAGACAATGACTGAAGTACTGAGGTAGAGAGACAATGACTGAAGTACTGAGGTAGAGAGACAATGACTGAAGTACTGAGGTAGAGAGACAATGACTGAAGTACTGAGGTAGAGAGACAATGACTGAAGTACTGAGGTAGAGAGACAATGACTGAAGACAATGACTGAGGTAGAGAGACAATGACTGAAGTACTGAGGTAGAGAGACAATGACTGAAGTACTGAGGTAGAGAGACAATGACTGAAGTACTGAGGTAGAGAGACAATGACTGAAGTACTGAGGTAGAGAGACAATGACTGAAGTACTGAGGTAGAGAGACAATGACTGAAGTACTGAGGTAGAGAGACAATGACTGAAGACTGAGGTAGAGAGACAATGACTGAAGAGGTAGAGAGACAATGACTGAAGTACTGAGTTAGAGAGAGAATGACTGAGGTAGAGAGACAATGACTGAAGCACTGAGGTAGAGAGACAATGACTGAAGTACTGAGGTAGAGAGACAATGTACTGAGGTAGAGAGACAATGACTGAGGTAGAGAGACAATGACTGAGGTACTGAGGTAGAGATACAATGACTGAGGTAGAGAGACAATGACTGAGGTAGAGAGACAATGACTGAAGTACTGAGGTAGAGAGACAATGACTGAGGTACTGAGGTAGAGAGACAATGACTGAGGTAGAGAGACAATGACTGAAGTACTGAGGTAGAGAGACAATGACTGAGGTACTGAGGTAGAGAGACAATGACTGAAGTACTGAGGTAGAGAGACAATGACTGAAGTACTGAGGTAGAGAGACAATGACTGAAGTACTGAGGTAGAGAGACAATGACTGAAGTACTGAGGTAGAGAGACAATGACTGAAGTACTGAGGTAGAGAGACAATGACTGAAGTACTGAGGTAGAGAGACAATGACTGAAGTACTGAGGTAGAGAGACAATGACTGAAGTACTGAGGTAGAGAGACAATAACTGAAGTGACTGAGGTAGAGAGACAATGACTGAAGTACTGAGGTAGAGAGACAATGACTGAGAGTACTGAGGTAGAGAGACAATGACTGAAGTACTGAGGTAGAGAGACAATGACTGAAGTACTGAGGTAGAGAGACAATGACTGAAGTACTGAGGTAGAGAGACAATGACTGAAGTACTGAGGTAGAGAGACAATGACTGAAGTACTGAGGTAGAGAGACAATGACTGAAGTACTGAGGTAGAGAGACAATGACTGAAGTACTGAGGTAGAGAGACAATGACTGAAGTACTGAGGTAGAGAGACAATGACTGAAGTACTGAGGTAGAGAGACAATGACTGAAGTACTGAGGTAGAGAGACAATGACTGAAGTACTGAGGTAGAGAGACAATGACTGTACTGGTAGAGAGACAATGACTGAAGTACTGAGGTAGAGAGACAAATGACTGAGGTAGAGAGACAATTACTGAAGTACTGAAGTAGAGAGACAATGACTGAAGTACTGAGGTAGAGAGACAATGACTGAAGTACTGAAGTAGAGAGACAATGACTGAAGTACTGAGGTAGAGAGACAATGACTGAGGTAGAGATACAATGACTGAAGTACTGAAGTAGAGAGACAATGACTGAGGTAGAGAGACAATGACTGAAGTACTGAGGTAGAGAGACAATGACTGAAGTACTGAAGTAGAGAGACAATGACTGAAGTACTGAAGTAGAGAGACAATGACTGAGGTAGAGAGACAATGACTGAAGTACTGAGGTAGAGAGACAATGACTGAAGTACTGAAGTAGAGAGACAATGACTGAAGTACTGAGGTAGAGAGACAATGACTGAAGTACTGAGGTAGAGAGACAATGACTGAAGTACTGAGGTAGAGAGACAATGACTGAAGTACTGAGGTAGAGAGACAATGACTGAAGTACTGAGGTAGAGAGACAATGACTGAAGTACTGAGGTAGAGAGACAATGACTGAAGTACTGAAGTAGAGAGACAATGACTGAAGTACTGAGGTAGAGAGACAATGACTGAAGTACTGAGGTAGAGAGACAATGACTGAGGTAGAGAGACAATGACTGAAGTACTGAGGTAGAGAGACAATGACTGAAGTACTGAGGTAGAGAGACAATGACTGAAGTACTGAAGTAGAGAGACAATGACTGAAGTACTGAAGTAGAGAGACAATGACTGAGGTAGAGAGACAATGACTGAAGTACTGAGGTAGAGAGACAATGACTGAGGTACTGAGGTAGAGAGACAATGACTGAAGTACTGAGGTAGAGAGACAATGACTGAAGTACTGAGGTAGAGAGACAATGACTGAAGTACTGAGGTAGAGAGACAATGACTGAGGTACTGAGGTAGAGAGACAATGACTGAGGTACTGAGGTAGAGAGACAATGACTGAAGTACTGAGGTAGAGAGACAATGACTGAAGTACTGAGGTAGAGAGACAATGACTGAGGTAGAGAGACAATGACTGAAGTACTGAGGTAGAGAGACAATGACTGAGGTAGAGAGACAATGACTGAAGTACTGAGGTAGAGAGACAATGACTGAAGTACTGAAGTAGAGAGACAATGACTGAGGTACTGAGGTAGAGAGACAATGACTGAGGTAGAGAGACAATGACTGAGGTAGAGAGACAATGGCTGAAGTACTGAGGTAGAGAGACAATGACTGAAGTACTGAGGTAGAGAGACAATGACTGAAGTACTGAGGTAGAGAGACAATGACTGAAGTACTGAGGTAGAGAGACAATGACTGAAGTACTGAGGTAGAGAGACAATGACTGAGGTAGAGAGACAATGACTGAAGTACTGAGGTAGAGAGACAATGACTGAGGTAGAGAGAGACAATGACTGAAGTACTGAGGTAGAGAGACAATGACTGAAGTACTGAAGTAGAGAGACAATGACTGAGGTACTGAGGTAGAGAGACAATGACTGAGGTAGAGAGACAATGACTGAGGTAGAGAGACAATGACTGAGGTACTGAGGTAGAGAGACAATGACTGAGGTAGAGAGACAATGACTGAAGTACTGAGGTAGAGAGACAATGGCTGAAGTACTGAGGTAGAGAGACAATGACTGAGGTAGAGAGACAATGACTGAAGTACTGAGGTAGAGAGACAATGACTGAAGTACTGAGGTAGAGAGACAATGACTGAAGTACTGAAGTAGAGAGACAATGACTGAAGTACTGAAGTAGAGAGACAATGACTGAAGTACTGAGGTAGAGAGACAATGACTGAGGTAGAGAGACAATAACTGAGGTAGAGAGACAATGACTGAAGTACTGAAGTAGAGAGACAATGACTGAGGTACTGAGGTAGAGAGACAATGACTGAGGTAGAGAGACAATAACTGAGGTAGAGAGACAATGACTGAAGTACTGAGGTAGAGAGACAATGACTGAAGTACTGAAGTAGAGAGACAATGACTGAGGTAGAGAGACAATGACTGAAGTACTGAGGTAGAGACAATGACTGAAGTACTGAGGTAGAGAGACAATGACTGAAGTACTGAAGTAGAGAGACAATGACTGAAGTACTGAAGTAGAGAGACAATGACTGAAGTACTGAGGTAGAGAGACAATGACTGAGGTAGAGAGACAATAACTGAGGTAGAGAGACAATGACTGAAGTACTGAAGTAGAGAGACAATGACTGAAGTACTGAGGTAGAGAGACAATGACTGAGGTAGAGAGACAATGACTGAAGCACTGAGGTAGAGAAACAATGACTGAAGTACTGAGGTAGAGAGACAATAACTGAGGTAGAGAGACAATGACTGAAGTACTGAGGTAGAGAGACAATGACTGAAGTACTGAGGTAGAGAGACAATGACTGAAGTACTGAGGTAGAGAGACAATGACTGAAGTACTGAGGTAGAGAGACAATGACTGAAGTACTGAGGTAGAGAGACAATGACTGAAGTACTGAGGTAGAGAGACAATGACTGAGGTAGAGAGACAATGACTGAAGTACTGAGGTAGAGAGACAATGACTGAGGTAGAGAGACAATGACTGAAGTACTGAGGTAGAGAGACAATGACTGAAGTACTGAAGTAGAGAGACAATGACTGAAGTACTGAGGTAGAGAGACAATGACTGAAGTACTGAGGTAGAGAGACAATGACTGAAGTACTGAGGTAGAGAGACAATGACTGAAGTACTGAGGTAGAGAGACAATGACTGAGGTAGAGAGACAATGACTGAAGTACTGAGGTAGAGAGACAATGACTGAAGTACTGAGGTAGAGAGACAATGACTGAGGTAGAGAGACAATGACTGAAGTACTGAGGTAGAGAGACAATGACTGAAGTACTGAGGTAGAGAGACAATGACTGAAGTACTGAGGTAGAGAGACAATGACTGAAGTACTGAGGTAGAGAGACAATGACTGAAGTACTGAGGTAGAGAGACAATGACTGAAGTACTGAAGTAGAGAGACAATGACTGAGGTACTGAGGTAGAGAGACAATGACTGAGGTAGAGAGACAATGGCTGAAGTACTGAGGTAGAGAGACAATGACTGAGGTAGAGAGAGACAATGACTGAGGTAGAGAGACAATGGCTGAAGTACTGAAGTAGAGAGACAATGAGGTACTGAGGTAGAGAGACAATGACTGAGGTAGAGAGACAATGACTGAAGTACTGAGGTAGAGAGACAATGACTGAGGTAGAGAGACAATGGCTGAAGTACTGAGGTAGAGAGACAATGACTGAGGTAGAGAGACAATGGCTGAAGTACTGAGGTAGAGAGACAATGACTGAGGTAGAGAGACAATGACTGAGGTAGAGAGACAATGACTGAAGTACTGAGGTAGAGAGACAATGACTGAGGTAGAGAGACAATGACTGAGGTAGAGAGACAATGACTGAAGTACTGAGGTAGAGAGACAATGACTGAAGTACTGAGGTAGAGAGACAATGACTGAAGTACTGAAGTAGAGAGACAATGACTGAAGTACTGAGGTAGAGAGACAATGACTGAGGTAGAGAGACAATGACTGAAGTACTGAGGTAGAGAGACAATGACTGAAGCACTGAAGTAGAGAGACAATGACTGAAGTACTGAGGTAGAGAGACAATGACTGAAGTACTGAGGTAGAGAGACAATGACTGAAGTACTGAGGTAGAGAGACAATGACTGAAGTACTGAAGTAGAGAGACAATGACTGAAGTACTGAGGTAGAGAGACAATGACTGAAGTACTGAGGTAGAGAGACAATGACTGAAGCACTGAAGTAGAGAGACAATGACTGAGGTAGAGAGAGACAATGACTGAGGTAGAGAGACAATGACTGAAGTACTGAGGTAGAGAGACAATGACTGAAGTACTGAGGTAGAGAGACAATGACTGAAGTACTGAGGTAGAGAGACAATGACTGAGGTAGAGAGAGACAATGACTGAGGTAGAGAGACAATGACTGAAGTACTGAGGTAGAGAGACAATGACTGAGGTAGAGAGAGACAATGACTGAGGTAGAGAGACAATGACTGAAGTACTGAAGTAGAGACAAGAAGCACCAGAGCATGAAAGACATATTATTATTATTATTATTATTTTCAGCGAGAGAGCTAAACCCTTAAAATTAACACACAGCCTGGGGAATGAGAGCTAATCAGCTTTCATCCGAGGAAGGAGAAAGTAACACACATTTCTTTATTTAAAATACCTTCACGAGTATCAAGGCCCCTCCCTTGAAGAGTGGAAGAGAGGCAGAGAGAAGAGAGTTAAGAGAAGAGAAAGTAAAGGAGCTAGAAAAATGTTTGAGAAGAGAGGCAAAAACAAAATGACTTAAAAATAAAGGATAAGAAGTAAAGACCTACACAGCTACATCAAGTGAATAATACTGGAGAATGAGAGAGCTGAGCTACGAGTAATGACAAGGTGTGTGACGAGGTAAACAATTGTCTGAAGCAGGTGTTGAGTGTCTGAAGCAGGTGTTGAGTGTTTGAAGCAGGTGTTGAGTGTCTGAAGCAGGTGTTGAGTGTCTGAAGCAGGTGTTGTATGTCTGAAGCTGGTGTTGGTGTGTCTGAAGCAGGTGTTGAGAGTGTCTGAAGCAGGGGTTGAGTGTCTGAAAGAGGTGTTGTGTGTCTGAAGCAGATGTTGTGTGCCTGAAGGTGTTGTGTCTGAAGCAGGTGTTGAGTGTCTGAAGGAGGTGTTGTGTGTCTGAAGCTGGTGTTGGTGTGTCTGAAGCAGGTGTTGAGAGTGTCTGAAGCAGGTGTTGAGTGTTTGAAGCAGGTGCTGTGTGTCTGAAGCAGATGTTGAGTGTCTGAAGCAGGTGTTGCATGTCTGAAGCAGGTGCTGTGTGTCTAAAGCAGGTGTTGAGAGTGTCTGAAGCAGGTGTTGCATGTCTGAAGCAGGTGCTGTGTGTCTGAAGCAGGTGTTGAGAGTGTCTGAAGCAGGTGTTGAGTGTTTGAAGCAGGTGTTGAGTGTCTGAAGCAGGTGTTGTATGTCTGAAAGAGGTGTTGTGTGTCTGAAGCAGATGTTGTATGTCTGAAGCAGGTGCTAAGAGTGTCTGAAGCAGGTGTTGTGTGTCTGAAGCTGGTGTTGAGTGTCTGAAGCAGGTGTTGCATGTCTGAAGCAGGTGCTGTGTGTCTGAAGCAGGTGTTGAGAGTGTCTGAAGCAGGTGTTGCATGTCAGAAGCAGGTGCTGTGTGTCTGAAGCAGGTGTTGAGTGTCTGAAGCAGGTGTTGTGTCTGAAGCAGGTGTTGAGTGTCTGAAGGAGGTGTTGTGTGTCTGAAGCTGGTGTTGGTGTGTCTGAAGCAGGTGTTGAGAGTGTCTGAAGCAGGTGTTGCATGTCTGAAGCAGGTTCTGTGTGTTTGAAGCAGATGTTGAGTGTCTGAAGCAGGTGTTGTGTCTGAAGCAGGTGTTGTGTGTCTGAAAGTATTGAAAGATTAGACATAGACAATAAAATAGAGAAAGAAGAGACTGAGATAACACCTAACATAGGAGAGGAGTCTCGTGACAAGGTTAGACTCCGTCATGAACCATTGTCAAGTTGTAACTGATAACATCATAACAACTGCTGCAGTAACATCATAACAACTGATGCAGTAACATAACAACTGATGCAGTAACATCATAACAACTGATGCAGTAACATCATAACAACTGATGCAGTAACATCATAACAACTGATGCAGTAACATCATAACAACTGATGCAGTAACATCATAACTGATGCAGTAACATAACTGATGCAGTAACATAACAACTGATGCAGTAACATAACTGATGCAGTAACATAACAACTGATGCAGTAACATCATAACAACTGATGCAGTAACATAACAACTGATGCAGTAACATCATAACAACTGATGCAGTAACATAACAACAACTGATGCAGTAACATAACTGATGCAGTAACATAACAAATGATGCAGTAACATCATAACAACTGATGCAGTAACATCATAACAACTGATGCAGTAACATCATAACAACTGATGCAGTAACATCATAACAACTGATGCAGTAACATAACTGATGCAGTAACATAACAACTGATGCAGTAACATAACTGATGCAGTAACATAACAACTGATGCAGTAACATCATAACAACTGATGCAGTAACATAACAACTGATGCAGTAACATCATAACAACTGATGCAGTAACATAACAACTGATGCAGTAACATAACAACTGATGCAGTAACATAACAAATGATGCAGTAACATCATAACAACTGATGCAGTAACATAACTGATGCAGTAACATCATAACAACTGATGCAGTAACATAACAACTGATGCAGTAACATCATAACAACTGATGCAGTAACATCATAACAACTGATGCAGTAACATAACAACTGATGCAGTAACATCATAACAACTGATGTAGTAACATCATAACAACTGATGCAGTAACATAACTGCTGCAGTAACATCATAACAACTGATGCAGTAACATAACAACTGATGCAGTAACATAACAACTGATGCAGTAACATCATAACAACTGATGTAGTAACATCATAACAACTGATGCAGTAACATCATAACAACTGATGCAGTAATATAACAACTGATGCAGTAACATAACAACTGATGCAGTAACATAACTGATGCAGTAACATAACAACTGATGCAGTAACATAACTGATGCAGTAATATAACAACTGATGCAGTAACATAACAACTGATGCAGTAACATAACTGATGCAGTAACATAACAACTGATGCAGTAACATCATAACAACTGATGCAGTAACATCATAACTGATGCAGTAACATAACAACTGATGCAGTAACATCATAACTGATGCAGTAACATAACAACTGATGCAGTAACATCATAACAACTGATGCAGTAACATCATAACAACTGATGCAGTAACATCATAACAACTGATGCAGTAACATCATAACTGATGCAGTAACATAACTGATGCAGTAACATCATAACAACTGATGCAGTAACATCATAACAACTGATGCAGTAACATAACAACTGATGCAGTAACATCATAACTGATGCAGTAACATCATAACAACTGATGCAGTAACATCATAACAACTGATGCAGTAACATCATAACAACTGATGCAGTAACATCATAACAACTGATGCAGTAACATCATAACAACTGATGCAGTAACATCATAACAACTGATGCAGTAACATCATAACAACTGATGCAGTAACATCATAACAACTGATGCAGTAACATCATAACAACTGATGCAGTAACATAACAACTGCTGCAGTAACATCATAACAACTGATGCAGTAACATAACAACTGATGCAGTAACATCATAACAACTGATGCAGTAACATAACAACTGATGCAGTAACATAACAACTGATGCAGTAACATAACAACTGATGCAGTAACATAACTGATGCAGTAACATAACAACTGATGCAGTAACATAACAACTGATGCAGTAACATCATAACAACTGATGCAGTAACATAACAACTGATGCAGTAACGTCATAACAACTGATGCAGTAACATAACAACTGATGCAGTAACATAACAACTGATGCAGTAACATAACAACTGATGCAGTAACATAACAACTGATGCAGTAACATAACAACTGATGCAGTAACATAACAACTGATGCAATAACATAACTGATGCAGTAACATCATAACAACTGATGCAGTAACATAACAACTGATGCAGTAACATAACAACTGATACAGTAACATCATAACAACTGATGCAGTAACATCATAACAACTGATGCAGTAACATAACAACTGATGCAGTAACATCATAACAACTGATGCAGTAACATAACAACTGATGCAGTAACATAACAACTGATGCAGTAACATAACTGATGCAGTAACATAACAACTGATGCAGTAACATCATAACAACTGATGCAGTAACATAACAACTGATGCAGTAACATAACAACTGATGCAGTAACATAACAACTGATGCAGTAACATAACAACTGATGCAG
>NC_091374.1:247098-279598 GCF_038502225.1 Cherax quadricarinatus
GGACACCCTGGCGTCCCTTGTGAGGGGACACCCTGGCGTCCCTTGTGATGGGACCCTGGCGTCCCTTGTGAGGGGACACCCTGGCGTCCCTTGTGAGGGGACACCCTGGCGTCCCTGGTGAGGGGACACCCTGGCGTCCCTTGTGAGGGGATACCCTGGCGTCCCTTGTGAGGGGACACCCTGGCGTCCCTTGTGAGGGGACACCCTGGCGTCCCTTGTGAGGGGACACCCTGGCGTCCCTTGTGAGGGGACACCCCTGGCGTCCCTTGTGAGGGGACACCCTGGCGTCCCCTGTGAGGGGACGCCCTGGCGTCCCCTGTGAGGGGACACCCTGGCGTCCCCTGTGAGGGGACACCCTGGCGTCTCCTGTGAGGGGGCACCCTGGCGTCCCCTGTGAGGGGACACTCTGGCGTCCTCTGACCAGCAGTGCGTGTGAGGGGACAACCTGGCGTCCCCTCACCAGCAGAGTGCGTGTGAGGGGACAACCTGGCGTCCCCTGACCAGCAGAGTGCGTGTGAGGGGACAACCTGGCGTCCCTTGACCAGCAGAGTGCGTGTGAGGGGACAACCTGGCGTCCCCTGACCAGCAGAGTGCGTGTGAGGGGACAACCTGGCGCCCCCTGACCAGCAGAGTGCTTGTGAGGGGACAACCTGGCGTCCCCTGACCAGCAGTGTGCGTGTGAGGGGACAACCTGGCGCCCCCTGACCAGCAGAGTGCGTGTGAGGGGACAACCTTGTGTCCCCTGACCAGCAGAGTGCGTGTGAGGGGACAACCTGGCGTCCCCTGACCAGCAGATTGCGTGTGAGGGGACAACCTTGCGTCCCCTGACCAGCAGAGTGCGTGTGAGGGGACAACCTGGCGTCCCCTGACCAGCAGAGTGCGTGTGAGGGGACAACCTGGCGTCCCCTGACCAGCAGAGTGCGTGTGAGGGGACAACCTGGCGTCCCCTGACCAGCAGAGTGCGTGTGAGGGGACAACCTGGATTCCCCTGACCAGCAGAGTGCGTGTGAGGGGACAGCCTGGCGTCCCCTTACCAGCAGAGTGCGTGTGAGGGGACAACCTGGCGTCCCCTCACCAGCAGAGTTTGTCAGAGGGTCCCCTCTGACCACAGAAGAGGGTCCTCTCGGACCACAGAAGAGGGTCCTCTCTGACCACAGAAGAGGGTCCTCTCTGACCACAGAAGAGGGTCCTCTCTGACCACAGAAGAGGGTCCCCTCTGACCACAGAAAAGGGTCCTCTCTGACCACAGAAGAGAGGAAGGGTCTCCTCTGGCCACAGAAGAGGAAGGGTCTCCTCTGGCCACAGAAAAGAGGAAGGGTCTCCTCTGGCCACAGAAGAGGGTCCCCTCTGGCCACAGAAGAGAGGAATGGTCTCCTCTGGCCACAGAAAAGAGGAAGGGTCTCCTCTGGCCACAGAAGAGGGTCCCCTCTGACCCCAGAAGAGGGTCCCCTCTGACCACAGAAGAGGGTCCCCTCTGACAACAGAAGAGGGTCCCCTCTGTCCACAGAAGAGGGTCCCCTCTGACCACAGAAGAGGTCCCCTCTGACCACAGAAGAGGGTCCCCTCTGACCACAGAAGAGGGTCCCCTCTGACCACAGAAGAGAAGAGGGTCCTCTCTGACCAGAGAAGAGGGGGTCCCCTCTGACCACAGAAGAGGGTCCTCTCTGACCACAGAAGAGAAGAGGGTCCTCTCTGGCCACAGAAGAGAAGAGGGTCCTCTCTGACCACAGAAGAGAAGAGGGTCCGCTCTGGCCACAGAAGAGAAGAGGGTCCTCTCTGACCACAGAAGAGAAGAGGGTCCGCTCTGGCCACAGAAGAGAAGAGGGTCCGCTCTGGCCACAGAAGAGAAGAGGGTCCTCTCTGACCACAGAAGAGAAGAGGGTCCTCTCTGGCCACAGAAGAGAAGAGGGTCCTCTCTGACCACAGAAGAGAAGAGGGTCCGCTCTGGCCACAGAAGAGAAGAGGGTCCTCTCTGACCACAGAAGAGAAGAGGGTCCGCTCTGGCCACAGAAGAGAAGAGGGTCCTCTCTGGCCACAGAAGAGAAGAGGGTCCTCTCTGACCACAGAAGAGAAGAGGGTCCTAGAAGAGGGTCCTCTCTGACCACAGAAGAGAAGAGGGTCCTCTCTGACCACCGAAGAGAAGAGGGTCCGCTCTGGCCACAGAAGAGAAGAGGGTCCTCTCTGACCACAGAAGAGAAGAGGGTCCGCTCTGGCCACAGAAGAGAAGAGGGTCCTCTCTGACCACAGAAGAGAAGAGGGTCCGCTCTGGCCACAGAAGAGAAGAGGGTCCGCTCTGGCCACAGAAGAGAAGAGGGTCCGCTCTGGCCACAGAAGAGAAGAGGGTCCTCTCTGACCACAGAAGAGAAGAGGGTCCGCTCTGGCCACAGAAGAGAAGAGGGTCCTCTCTGATCACAGAAGAGAAGAGGGTCCTCTCTGACAACAGAAGAGAAGAGGGTCCGCTCTGGCCACAGAGGAGAGAGAGGGTCCCCTCTGGCCACAGAAGAGAGGAAGGGTCTCCTCTGGCCACAGAAGTCAGGAAGGGTCTCCTCTTACCACAGAAGGGCCAGAGCGTCCCTTCTAGCCACAGAAGGGAGAAATAAGGGGAAAAAAGACACCAATAATCTATTCGTGGAAGGAAATTTTTTATATAAAGTTGTTATGGACGAAGTAGAAGGGGAGATAAAGGGGAAGAAACACAAAAATAAGAGAGGAGAGAGAGAGAGAGAGAGAGAGAGGAAGGGAGGGAGGGTGAAGAAAGAGATATTTTTAAGAAACAAGAACATCCAGATTTATTCATAATGTAAATGTTAAGTGGTTACTTTTTGTTATTAATACTGTGTATACTGTGTGTACTGTGTATACTGTTTATACTGTGTATACTGTGTATACCATGTATACTGTGTATACCATGTATACTGTGTATACCATGTATACTGTGTATACCGTGTATACTGTGTATACTGTGTATACCGTGTATACCATGTATACTGAGGCAACATCCTTTATTTACTCAGTTGTTCACATGTATTACTACTTTCAGTCATGGGAGAGCGCTAAACCCATAGTGTAAAGAGGTTTGATCTGAGAGAATAAGACCGCTAGGTAAGTGCTGTTGCTGGGATCAAGAGCCCTAAGTGCTGTTGCTTTGATCAAGAGCCCTGGGTACGTGCTTTTGCTTATATCAAGAGCCCTGGGTACGTGCTTTTGTATACTGTGTATCACAAGTCTGGGAAGCCAGGTTTTGTATGTGACGTCACAAGTCTGGGAAGCCAGGTTTTGTATGTGACGTCACAAGTCTGGGAAGCCAGGTTTTGTATGTGACGTCACAAGTCTGGGAAGCCAGGTTTTGTATGTGACGTCACAAGTCTGGGAAGCCAGGTTTTGTATGTGACGTCACTAGTTACTGACTTGCCATATTAAGGTCAAGAAAGACCCATAACCCCCACCCCTTCCTTGTTTGTTACTCTTGTTAAGACTCTGGTATGGTTAGTGCTGCTGCTGTGCTGTGTTGCTGCTCTTCTGCTGCTGTGCTGTGTTGCTGCTCTTCTGCTGCTGTGCTGTGTTGCTGCTCTTCTGCTGCTGTGCTGTGTTGCTGCTCTTCTGCTGCTGTGCTGTGTTGCTGCTCTTCTGCTGCTGTGCTGTGTTGCTGCTCTTCTGCTGCTGTGCTGTGTTGCTGCTCTTATGCTGCTGTGCTGTGCTGTTCTGTTGCTGTACTGTGCTGCTGCTGTGCTGTTCTGTTGCTGTACTGTGCTGCTGCTGTTCTGTTGCTGTACTGTGCTGCTGCTGTGTTGTTGCTGTGCTGCTGCTGTGCTGCTACTGTTCTGCTGCTGTGCTGCTACTGTTCTGCTGCTGTGCTGTGTTGCTGCTCTTCTGTTGCTGTGTTGTGTTGCTGCTCTTCTGCTGCTGTGCTGTGTTGCTGCTCTTCTGCTGCTGTGCTGTGCTGTTCTGTTACTATACTGTGCTGCTGCTGTCCTGCTGCTGTGCTGTTCTGTTGCTGTACTGTGTTGCTGCTGTGCTGCTACTGTTCTGCTGCTGTGCTGCTACTGTTCTGCTGCTGTGCTGTGTTGCTGCTCTTCTGCTGCTGTGCTGTGCTGTTCTGTTGCTGTACTGTGCTGCTGCTGTGCTGTTCTGTTGCTGTACTGTGCTGCTGCTGTGCTGCTACTGTTCTACTGCTGTGCTGCTACTGTTCTGCTGCTGTGCTGCTCTGTTGCTGTACTGTGCTGCTACTGTTCTACTGCTGTGCTGCTGCTGTGCTGTTCTGCTGCTGTACTGTGCTGCTGCTGTGCTGCTGCTGTGCTGCTGCTGTGCTGCTGCTGTGCTGTTCTGCTGCTGTACTGTGCTGCTGCTGTGCTGCTGCTGTGCTGTTCTGCTGCTGTACTGTGCTGCTGCTGTGCTGCTACTGTTCTGCTGCTGTGCTGCTG
This sequence comes from Cherax quadricarinatus, assembly GCF_038502225.1. NCBI lineage: Eukaryota > Metazoa > Arthropoda > Malacostraca > Decapoda > Parastacidae > Cherax > Cherax quadricarinatus. The sequence continues at coordinate 251,520 of NC_091374.1, forward strand.
CTGTGCTGCTACTGTTCTGCTGCTGTGCTGTTCTGTTGCTGTACTGTGCTGCTGCTGTGCTGCTACTGTTCTGCTGCTGTGCTGCTGCTGTGCTGTTCTGCTGCTGCACTGTGCTGCTGCTGTGCTGCTGCTGTGCTGCTGCTGTGCTGTGCTGCTGCTGTGCTGCTGCTGTGCTGTTCTGTTGCTGTACTGTGCTGCTACTGTGCTGCTGCTGTGCTGCTGCTGTGCTGCTGAGAGCAATCATTAACAAGGTGATAAGACAAAACTCTACCCCCCCCCTTCCCCATCACTAAGTATATAAAGCAAACTTTTCAAAAATAATAACTAAAAGCTAAAAATAAATATATAAATAATAATAATGACAATAATAATAATATCAGTTTGTTATTACCTGCTCAGGTTTGACTTTGACTTGTGCGAGTATTTTGTTACAGTGAGAGAGCAGGTGAGTGTTTCCAAGCTTGTATAAAGCTTTCACAGACAGCGTATATAAACCTGTCACAGACACCTTGTATAAACCTGTCACAGACACCTTGTATAAAGCTGTGAAAGCAACAGCCAGTGTAGTGTTTGCAGTGTTGTGGAAGCAGAGAGAGCAACACTGGCCCAACACTTGACTTGCTGAGACCTTCCTACAGCTCCTTGACCTCTGAAATAACGGTAGACAAAAGATCTTCGCTCTTACTTGCAGCGTCAACTGGTAACTGGGCCTTCACAATAATTGTTGGCTTTTCTTTAAGAGTCTGTGTTCTTAGCCATGGCGAACAGTTCTTTAAACCTTACTTTAACCGCAATAAGAACAGCTGTTATCAAAACGTGAATTGCTAGTTACAGAACAAGTTATGTAGGTATTACGTGTGACTCATGTGTGATACAGGAACATGATACTCTGTCATATTTAACACCCTGGTGGAACGCAGCATCTGGCATCAGGTACACAGTCTTCTAACCTCTCTAGCTGAAGTTCCTGCGGTTATTTCTCATGGTGTTCACCATTATGATAATTAATTCATTTGAAAATGTGTAACCCTGTTTTTGAAGAGTTTCCCAGGGTACGATTGATACTGTCAGAGTTTATCATATACACTTGTCACACAAGTTCGCGCGGCTGACAAGACTAAACCAAAAACCTCGATAAAAACAATGTGGAGAACAAGCTGTTATTGGAATAACATTTCGCTCAGAGTAAACAGCTCTACCATGAAGGGAAAAATAGTGAAATAAATGCTTATACTGCACAATTCATCAATTTCTGAGAAGATAGTCATCCTCTGGTGCCGACACAACCTCCACGACTCCAACAATATACATTACGTGTGTTCTTGCATTGCTCTCAATTCATCCATCAAATTTTCGACCGAGTTCTAGGGAACTTTATAGTTAATATAGAACAAGGCACAGTACGGTGACTGTAACAATACACAAATAACGAGCACACATGGTAATGAAACTGAGGAGGTCGTTAGTGACCGACGAGCATTCGTACTGACAATCAAAGGTAGGTATACATACTGGCAAAGGTAGGCATATACTCGCAAACGGTGAAACCTAGGTATACATACTAATAGAAGTAGGTATACATACTGACAGAGGTAGATATATATATTGACAGACGTAGGTATATATTGGTAAACTTAGGTATACATACTGACACGAAAATTAACAAGCCAACGTTACTATGTGTGTTAATGTTATTGTCACTGCTATCAATGTATGCTTTGAGGCCACAGGTCGTAACTACCATCAGCGGGGATGAGCTTGTTAGTCTCTAATTGGCTTGTTAACAACCTGGGAAAACAAGCTAATGTTTGTTTTTGAAGGAAAGAGACCGTCTTGCAAGGTTGTATCATGTACTCCCAACCCACCTGGTCTCTGGTTGTACTGCTAAGGTGGAACAATCCTAGTAACTAGTACTCCCAACCTACCTGGTCTCTGGTTGTACTGCTAAGGTGGAACAATCCTAGTAACTAGTACTCCCAACCCACCTGGTCTCTGGTTGTACTGCTAAGGTGGAACAATCCTAGTAACTAGTACTCCCAACCCACCTGGTCTCTGGTTGTACTGCTAAGGTGGAACAATCCTAGTAACTAGTACTCCCAACCCACCTGGTCTCTGGTTGTACTGCTAAGGTGGAACAATCCTAGTAACTAGTACTCCCAACCTCCCTAGTACTCCCAACCTACCTGGTCTCTGGTTGTACTGCTAAGGTGGAACAATCCTAGTAACTAGTACTCCCAACCCACCTGGTCTCTGGTTGTACTGCTAAGGTGGAACAATCCTAGTAACTAGTACTCCCAACCTACCTGGTCTCTGGTTGTACTGCTAAGGTGGAACAATCCTAGTAACTAGTACTCCCAACCTACCTGGTCTCTGGTTGTACTGCTAAGGTGGAACAATCCTAGTAACTAGTACTCCCAACCTACCTGGTCTCTGGTTGTACTGCTAAGGTGGAACAATCCTAGTAACTAGTACTCCCAACCCACCTGGTCTCTGGTTGTACTGCTAAGGTGGAACAATCCTAGTAACTAGTACTCCCAACCCACCTGGTCTCTGGTTGTACTGCTAAGGTGGAACAATCCTAGTAACTAGTACTCCCAACCTACCTGGTCTCTGGTTGTACTGCTAAGGTGGAACAATCCTAGTAACTAGTACTCCCAACCTACCTGGTCTCTGGTTGTACTGCTAAGGTGGAACAATCCTAGTAACTAGTACTCCCAACCTACCTGGTCTCTGGTTGTACTGCTAAGGTGGAACAATCCTAGTAACTAGTACTCCCAACCTACCTGGTCTCTGGTTGTACTGCTAAGGTGGAACAATCCTAGTAACTAGTACTCCCAACCTACCTGGTCTCTGGTTGTACTGCTAAGGTGGAACAATCCTAGTAACTAGTACTCCCAACCTACCTGGTCTCTGGTTGTACTGCTAAGGTGGAACAATCCTAGTAACTAGTACTCCCAACCTACCTGGTCTCTGGTTGTACTGCTAAGGTGGAACAATCCTAGTAACTAGTACTCCCAACCCACCTGGTCTCTGGTTGTACTGCTAAGGTGGAACAATCCTAGTAACTAGTACTCCCAACCCACCTGGTCTCTGGTTGTACTGCTAAGGTGGAACAATCCTAGTAACTAGTACTCCCAACCCACCTGGTCTCTGGTTGTACTGCTAAGGTGGAACAATCCTAGTAACTAGTACTCCCAACCCACCTGGTCTCTGGTTGTACTGCTAAGGTGGAACAATCCTAGTAACTAGTACTCCCAACCCACCTGGTCTCTGGTTGTACTGCTAAGGTGGAACAATCCTAGTAACTAGTACTCCCAACCCACCTGGTCTCTGGTTGTACTGCTAAGGTGGAACAATCCTAGTAACTAGTACTCCCAACCCACCTGGTCTCTGGTTGTACTGCTAAGGTGGAACAATCCTAGTAACTAGTACTCCCAACCCACCTGGTCTCTGGTTGTACTGCTAAGGTGGAACAATCCTAGTAACTAGTACTCCCAACCCACCTGGTCTCTGGTTGTACTGCTAAGGTGGAACAATCCTAGTAACTAGTACTCCCAACCCACCTGGTCTCTGGTTGTACTGCTAAGGTGGAACAATCCTAGTAACTAGTACTCCCAACCCACCTGGTCTCTGGTTGTACTGCTAAGGTGGAACAATCCTAGTAACTAGTACTCCCAACCCACCTGGTCTCTGGTTGTACTGCTAAGGTGGAACAATCCTAGTAACTAGTACTCCCAACCCACCTGGTCTCTGGTTGTACTGCTAAGGTGGAACAATCCTAGTAACTAGTACTCCCAACCCACCTGGTCTCTGGTTGTACTGCTAAGGTGGAACAATCCTAGTAACTAGTACTCCCAACCCACCTGGTCTCTGGTTGTACTGCTAAGGTGGAACAATCCTAGTAACTAGTACTCCCAACCCACCTGGTCTCTGGTTGTACTGCTAAGGTGGAACAATCCTAGTAACTAGTACTCCCAACCCACCTGGTCTCTGGTTGTACTGCTAAGGTGGAACAATCCTAGTAACTAGTACTCCCAACCCACCTGGTCTCTGGTTGTACTGCTAAGGTGGAACAATCCTAGTAACTAGTACTCCCAACCTACCTGGTCTCTGGTTGTACTGCTAAGGTGGAACAATCCTAGTAACTAGTACTCCCAACCCACCTGGTCTCTGGTTGTACTGCTAAGGTGGAACAATCCTAGTAACTAGTACTCCCAACCCACCTGGTCTCTGGTTGTACTGCTAAGGTGGAACAATCCTAGTAACTAGTACTCCCAACCCACCTGGTCTCTGGTTGTACTGCTAAGGTGGAACAATCCTAGTAACTAGTACTCCCAACCCACCTGGTCTCTGGTTGTACTGCTAAGGTGGAACAATCCTAGTAACTAGTACTCCCAACCTACCTGGTCTCTGGTTGTACTGCTAAGGTGGAACAATCCTAGTAACTAGTACTCCCAACCCACCTGGTCTCTGGTTGTACTGCTAAGGTGGAACAATCCTAGTAACTAGTACTCCCAACCCACCTGGTCTCTGGTTGTACTGCTAAGGTGGAACAATCCTAGTAACTAGTACTCCCAACCTACCTGGTCTCTGGTTGTACTGCTAAGGTGGAACAATCCTAGTAACTAGTACTCCCAACCTACCTGGTCTCTGGTTGTACTGCTAAGGTGGAACAATCCTAGTAACTAGTACTCCCAACCTACCTGGTCTCTGGTTGTACTGCTAAGGTGGAACAATCCTAGTAACTAGTACTCCCAACCTACCTGGTCTCTGGTTGTACTGCTAAGGTGGAACAATCCTAGTAACTAGTACTCCCAACCTACCTGGTCTCTGGTTGTACTGCTAAGGTGGAACAATCCTAGTAACTAGTACTCCCAACCTACCTGGTCTCTGGTTGTACTGCTAAGGTGGAACAATCCTAGTAACTAGTACTCTCAACCTACCTGGTCTCTGGTTGTACTGCTAAGGTAGTAACTAGTACTCCCAACACCTGGTCTCTGGTTGTACTGCTAAGGTGGAACAATCCTAGTAACTAGTACTCCCAACCTACCTGGTCTCTGGTTGTACTGCTAAGGTGGAACAATCCTAGTAACTAGTACTCCCAACCTACCTGGTCTCTGGTTGTACTGCTAAGGTGGAACAATCCTAGTAACTAGTACTCCCAACCTACCTGGTCTCTGGTTGTACTGCTAAGGTGGAACAATCCTAGTAACTAGTACTCCCAACCTACCTGGTCTCTGGTTGTACTACCAAGGTGGAACAATCCTAGTAACTAGTACTCCCAACCTACCTGGTCTCTGGTTGTGCTGCCAAGGTGGAACAATCCCAGTAACTAGTACTCCCAACCTACCTGGTCTCTGTACTGCCAAGGTGGAACAATCCTAGTAACTAGTACTCCCAACCTACCTGGTCTCTGGTTGTACTGCTAAGGTGGAACAATCCCAGTAACTAGTACTCCCAACCTACCTGGTCTCTGGTTGTACTGCCAAGGTGGAACAATCCTAGTAACTAGTACTCCCAAAATACTTGGTCTCTGGTTGTACTGCCAAGGTGGAACAATCCTAGTAACTAGTACTCCCAAAATACCTGGTCTCTGGTTGTACTGCCAAGGTGGAACAACCCCAGTAACTAGTACTCCCAACCTACCTGGTCTCTGGTTGTACTGCCAAGGTGGAACAATCCTAGTAACTAGTACTCCCAACCTACCTGGTCTCTGGTTGTACTGCCAGGGTGGAACAACCCCAGTAACTAGTACTCCCAACCACCTGGTCTCTGGTTGTACTGCCAAGGTGGAACAACCCCAGTAACTAGTACTCCCAACCACCTGGTCTCTGGTTGTACTGCCAGGGTGGAACAACCCCAGTAACTAGTACTCCCAACCACCTGGTCTCTGGTTGTACTGCCAAGGTGGAACAACCCCAGTAACTAGTACTCCCAACCACCTGGTCTCTGGTTGTACTGCCAAGGTGGAATAACCCCAGTAACTAGTACTCCCAACCACCTGGTCTCTGGTTGTACTGCCAAGGTGGAACAACCCCAGTAACTAGTACTCCCAACCACCTGGTCTCTGGTTGTACTGCCAAGGTGGAATAACCCCAGTAACTAGTACTCCCAACCACCTGGTCTCTGGTTGTACTGCCAAGGTGGAACAACCCCAGTAACTAGTACTCCCAACCACCTGGTCTCTGGTTGTACTGCCAAGGTGGAACAACCCCAGTAACTAGTACTCCCAACCACCTGGTCTCTGGTTGTACTGCCAAGGTGGAACAACCCCAGTAACTAGTACTCCCAACCACCTGGTCTCTGGTTGTACTGCCAAGGTGGAACAACCCCAGTAACTAGTACTCCCAACCACCTGGTCTCTGGTTGTACTGCCAGGGTGGAACAACCCCAGTAACTAGTACTCCCAACCACCTGGTCTCTGGTTGTACTGCCAGGGTGGAACAACCCCAGTAACTAGTACTCCCAACCACCTGGTCTCTGGTTGTACTGCCAGGGTGGAACAACCCCAGTAACTAGTACTCCCAACCACCTGGTCTCTGGTTGTACTGCCAGGGTGGAACAACCCCAGTAACTAGTACTCCCAACCACCTGGTCTCTGGTTGTACTGCCAAGGTGGAACAACCCCAGTAACTAGTACTCCCAACCACCTGGTCTCTGGTTGTACTGCCAAGGTGGAACAACCCCAGTAACTAGTACTCCCAACCACCTGGTCTGTGGTTGTACTGCCAAGGTGGAACAACCCCAGTAACTAGTACTCCCAACCACCTGGTCTCTGGTTGTACTGCCAAGGTGGAACAACCCCAGTAACTAGTACTCCCAACCACCTGGTCTGTGGTTGTACTGCCAAGGTGGAACAACCCCAGTAACTAGTACTCCCAACCACCTGGTCTGTGGTTGTACTGCCAAGGTGGAACAACCCCAGTAACTAGTACTCCCAACCACCTGGTCTCTGGTTGTACTGCTAAGGTGGAACAACCCCAGTAACTAGTACTCCCAACCTACCTGGTCTCTGGTTGTACTGCCAGGGTGGAACAACCCCAGTAACTAGTACTCCCAACCACCTGGTCTCTGGTTGTACTGCCAAGGTGGAACAACCCCAGTAACTAGTACTCCCAACCACCTGGTCTCTGGTTGTACTGCCAAGGTGGAACAACCCCAGTAACTAGTACTCCCAACCACCTGGTCTCTGGTTGTACTGCCAGGGTGGAACAACCCCAGTAACTAGTACTCCCAACCACCTGGTCTCTGGTTGTACTGCCATGGTGGAACAACCCCAGTAACTAGTACTCCCAACCACCTGGTCTCTGGTTGTACTGCCAAGGTGGAACAACCCCAGTAACTAGTACTCCCAACCACCTGGTCTCTGGTTGTACTGCCATGGTGGAACAACCCCAGTAACTAGTACTCCCAACCACCTGGTCTCTGGTTGTACTGCCAAGGTGGAACAACCCCAGTAACTAGTACTCCCAACCACCTGGTCTCTGGTTGTACTGCCATGGTGGAACAACCCCAGTAACTAGTACTCCCAACCACCTGGTCTCTGGTTGTACTGCCAAGGTGGAACAACCCCAGTAACTAGTACTCCCAACCACCTGGTCTCTGGTTGTACTGCCAAGGTGGAACAACCCCAGTAACTAGTACTCCCAACCACCTGGTCTCTGGTTGTACTGCCATGGTGGAACAACCCCAGTAACTAGTACTCCCAACCACCTGGTCTCTGGTTGTACTGCCAAGGTGGAACAACCCCAGTAACTAGATATCTAACAGGTGTTCAAACAATATTAATCTTGAAGAACAAATACAACTTGCTGCTAGAATTACCTTTCTATCAAATCTGTCAGTTAATTATTTGAATGAATAAACTGTAAACTGGTTCGCAATGGAAGGTAATCTATATGTCAGTTTTAATTTTTTGTAACAAGCCTGGTTCCTTGGAACACTTCTGGTTCCTCGGAACAAGCCTGGTTCCTTGGAACAATTTTGGTTCCTCGGAACAAGCCTGGTTCCTTGGAACAATTTTGGTTCCTCGGAACAAGCCTGGTTCCTTGGAACATTTCTGGTTCCTCGGAACAAGCCTGGTTCCTTGGAACAATTCTGGTTCCTCGGAACAAGCCTGGTTCCTTGGAACATTTCTGGTTCCTCGGAACAATTCTGGTTCCTCGGAACAAGCCTGGTTCCTTGGAACACTTCTGGTTCCTCGGAACAATTCTGGTTCCTCGGAACAAGCCTGGTTCCTTGGAACACTTCTGGTTCCTCGGAACAATTCTGGTTCCTCGGAACAAGCCTGGTTCCTTGGAACACTTCTGGTTCCTCGGAACAATTCTGGTTCCTCGGAACAAGCCTGGTTCCTTGGAACACTTCTGGTTCCTCGGAACAATTCTGGTTCCTCGGAACAAGCCTGGTTCCTTGGAACACTTCTGGTTCCTCGGAACAATTCTGGTTCCTCGGAACAAGCCTGGTTCCTTGGAACACTTCTGGTTCCTCGGAACAATTCTGGTTCCTCGGAACAAGCCTGGTTCCTTGGAACACTTCTGGTTCCTCGGAACAATTCTGGTTCCTCGGAACAAGCCTGGTTCCTTGGAACACTTCTGGTTCCTCGGAACAAGCCTGGTTCCTTGGAACACTTCTGGTTCCTCGGAACAAGCCTGGTTCCTTGGAACAATTCTGGTTCCTCGGAACAAGCCTGGTTCCTTGGAACACTTCTGGTTCCTCGGAACAAGCCTGGTTCCTTGGAACAATTCTGGTTCCTCGGAACAAGCCTGGTTCCTTGGAACAATTTTGAAAGCATTCCTCGTGAGTAGTGTCAGTAATGTCTGCAACACAAGTGCCAAAAATTGTTCTCTATTATTTCCCATCCTAAAATAAGTTGTGGTGATCAGTTAGTTGAGCGCCGCCACGACTCAGTTGAGCGCCGCCAGGACTCAGTTGAGCGCCGCCACGACTCAGTTGAGCGCCGCCACGACTCAGTTGAGCGCCGCCATGACTCAGCTGAGCGCCGCAATGACTCAGTAATGCTGGCAGAACACACACACACACACACACACACACACACACACACACACACACACACACACACACACACACACACACACACACCCACACACACACACACACACACACACACACACACCCACACACACACCCACACACACACACACACACACCCACACACACACACACACACACACACACACACACACACACACAAGGACTTGTACTCGTTACTGTAAAATAGTTTGGGGTACTATTATGACTCTTCTCTCTTACGCCTCTCCACCTGACGGTCCACTGATTAACTCACTTTAAAACACTTAGTATGATGGAGTGCTTCACATCCATCAGTGAGGGATTATTTACCATGATGGAGTGCTTAGGAAGCCTATTAAGGCACAGGTACACATGAGTACAATTATTATACATAGTGTAAGTTACCTACCTCACTGAGGAAACACCTAACATGATGGAGCAGTAACTTCACAACACACACACAGCCACAACTGAGTGAGTACACACACACGCACACAGCCACAACTAGATGAGTACACACACACGCACACAGCCACAACTGAGTGAGTACACACACACGCACACAGCCACAACTAGATGAGTACACACACACGCACACAGCCACAACTAGATGAGTACACACACACAAACACACAACCACAACTAGGTGAGTACACACACACACACACAACCACAACTAGGTGAGTACACACACACACACACACACACACACACACACACACACACACACACACACACACACACACACATGGAAGACAGCAAATTTAGTCCCAATCTTTAAAAAAGGAGACAGACATGAAGCATTAAACTACAGACCAGTGTCACTGACATGTATAGTATGCAAAATCATGGAGAAGATTAGCAGAAGAGTGGTGGAACACCTAGAAAGGAATGATCTCATCAACAGCAGCCAACATGGTTTCAGGGACGGGAAATCCTGTGTCACAAACCTACTGGAATTCTATGACATGGTGACAGCAGTAAGACAAGAGAGAGAGGGGTGGGTGGATTGCATATTCTTGGACTGCAAGAAGGCGTTTGACACAGTTCCACACAAGAGATTGGTGCAAAAACTGGAGGACCAAGCAGGGATAACAGGGAAGGCACTACAATGGATCAGGGAATACTTGTCAGGAAGACAGCAACGAGTCATGGTACGTGGCGAGGTGTCAGAGTGGGCACCTGTGACCAGCGGAGTCCCACAGGAGTCAGTCCTAGGACTAGTGCTGTTTCTGGTATTTGTGAACGACATGACGGAAGGAATAGACTCTGGGGTGTCCCTGTTTGCAGATGACGTGAAGTTGATGAGAAGAATTCACTCGATCGAAGACCAGGCAGAACTACAAAGGGATCTGGACAGGCTGCAGACCTGGTCCAGCAATTGGCTCCTGGAGTTCAATCCCACCAAGTGCAAAGTCATGAAGATTGGGGAAGGGCAAAGAAGACCGCAGACGGAGTACAGTCTAGGGGGCCAGAGACTACAAACCTCACTCAAGGAAAAAGATCTTGGGGTGAGTATAACACCAGGCACATCTCCTGAAGCGCACATCAATCAAATAACTGCTGCAGCATATGGGCGCCTAGCAAACCTCAGAACAGCATTCCGACATCTTAATAAGGAATCGTTCAGGACCCTGTACACCGTGTACGTTAGGCCCATATTGGAGTATGCGGCACCAGTTTGGAACCCACACCTAGCCAAGCACGTAAAGAAACTAGAGAAAGTGCAAAGGTTTGCAACAAGACTAGTCCCAGAGCTAAGAGGTATGTCCTACGAGGAGAGGTTAAGGGAAATCAACCTGACGACACTGGAGGACAGGAGAGATAGGGGGGGACATGATAACGACATACAAAATACTGAGAGGAATTGACAAGGTGGACAAAGACAGGATGTTCCAGAGATTGGACACAGTAACAAGGGAACACAGTTGGAAGTTGAAGACACAGATGAATCACAGGGATGTTAGGAAGTATTTCTTCAGCCACAGAGTAGTCAGTAAGTGGAATAGTTTGGGAAGCGATGTAGTGGAGGCAGGATCCATACATAGCTTTAAGCAGAGGTATGATAAAGCTCACGGTTCAGAGAGAGTGACCTAGTAGCGATCAGTGAAGAGGCGGGGCCAGGAGCTCGAACTCGACCCCCGCAACCTCAACTAGGTGAGGACAACTAGGTGAGTACACAACCACACACAACCACAACTAGGTGAGTACACACACACACACACACACACACAGCCACAACTAGGTGAGTACACACACACACACACACACACACACACACACACACACACACACACACACAACCACAACTAGGTGAGTACACACACACACACATACAACCACAACTAGGTGAGTACACACACACACACACAACCACAACTAGGTGAGCACACACACACACACACACACAACCACAACTAGGTGAGTACACACACACACACACACACAACCACAACTAGGTGAGTACACACACACATACACAGCCACAACTAGGTGAGTACACACACACACACAACCACAACTAGGTGAGTACACACACACACACACAACCACAACTAGGTGAGTACACACACAAACACACACACACACACAACCACAACTAGGTGAGTACACACACACACACACAACCACAACTAGGTGAGTACACACACACACACACACACACACACACACACATAGGAAGACAACCACAACTAGGTGAGTACACACACACACACACACACACACACACACACACACACACACACACACACACACACACATACACACACACACACACACACACAACCACAACTAGGTGAGTACACACACACACACACACACAACCACAACTAGGTGAGTACACACACACACACAAACACAAATAGGTGTGTTCTCACACACACACACACAACCACAACCACAACTAGGTGAGCACACACACACACACACACACACACACACACACACACACACACACACAACCACAACTAGGTGAGCACACACACACACACACAAACACAACGCGGTGAGCACACACACACACACACACACACAACCACAACTAGGTGAGCACACACACACACACACAACCACAACTAGGTGAGTACACACACACACACACACACACACAACCACAACTAGGTGAGCACACACACACACACACACACACACACACACACACACAACCACAACTAGGTGAGCACACACACACACACACACACACACACACACACACACAACCACAACTAGGTGAGCACACACACACACACAACCACAACTAGGTGAGCACACACACACAACCACAACTAGGTGAGCACACACACACAACCACAACTAGGTGAGCACACACACACACACACACACACACACAACCACAACTAGGTGAGTACACACACACACACACACACACAACCACAACTAGGTGAGCACACACACACAACCACAACTAGGTGAGCACACACACACAACCACAACTAGGTGAGCACACACACACACACACACACACAACCACAACTAGGTGAGCACACACACACACACACAACCACAACTAGGTGAGTACACACACACACACACACACACAACCACAACTAGGTGAGCACACACACACACACACACACACACACACACACACACACAACCACAACTAGGTGAGTACACACACACACACACACACACACAACCACAACTAGGTGAGCACACACACACACACACACACACACACACACACACACACACAACCACAACTAGGTGAGCACACACACACAACCACAACTAGGTGAGGGATCTCAGCAGATGAAGTCTGGCCACTGACGCAGTTTTCCATCATGTACCTTTGATAGGTATGGCTTCAGCAGCGCCTCTCCTCCGACTAACTTCATGTATATATAAGATGCACCTGTGCTCTCTCACCTGTAATTATTATATTCACGAGGAAGCGCTAAACTCATACGTCACAGCACCTGGGGAATGGGATGTAATTATCTCCAGCCCTGGAAGGGAAGGCAGCTGAGACAGAACCACTATCACCAGCATCAAGGCTAAGACAGAACCACTATCACCAGCATCAAGGCTAAGACAGAACCACTATCACCAGCATCAAGGCTAAGACAGAACCACTATCACCAGCATCAAGGCTAAGACAGAACCACTATCACCAGCATCAAGGCTAAGACAGAACCACTATCACCAGCATCAAGGCTAAGACAGAACCATTATCACCAGCATCAAGGCTAAGACAGAACCACTATCACCAGCATCAAGGCTAAGACAGAACCACTATCACCAGCATCAAGGCTAAGACAGAACCACTATCACCAGCATCAAGGCTAAGACAGAACCACTATCACCAGCATCAAGGCTAAGACAGAACCACTATCACCAGCATCAAGGCTAAGACAGAACCACTATCACCAGCATCAAGGCTAAGACAGAACCACTATCACCAACATCAAGGCTAAGACAGAACCACTATCACCAGCATCAAGGCTAAGACAGAACCACTATCACCAGCATCAAGGCTAAGACAGAACCACTATCACCAGCATCAAGGCTAAGACAGAACCACTATCACCAGCATCAAGGCTAAGACAGAACCACTATCACCAGCATCAAGGCTAAGACAGAACCACTATCACCAGCATCAAGGCTAAGACAGAACCACTATCACCAACATCAAGGCTAAGACAGAACCACTATCACCAGCATCAAGGCTAAGACAGAACCACTATCACCAGCATCAAGGCTAAGACAGAACCACTATCACCAGCATGAGGGATAAGACAAGAGCCAATATCACCACTAGTTTTGTGGTGTTTCTCTCTCTCTCTCTCTCTCTCTCTCTCTCTCTCTCTCTCTCTCTCTCTCTCTCTCTCTCTCTCTCTCTCACTCTTTCTCTCTCTCCTTCAGAAAACATTTTTAATTAGTTTTAACTTTGGTGGCCTGGTGGTTAACGCTCTCGCTTCACACGGTGAGGGCCTGGGTTCGATTCCCAGCCAGAGTAGAAACATTGGACGTGTTTCTTTCCACCTGTTGTCTATGTTCCCCATCAGTAAAATGGGTACCTGGGTGTTAGTCGACTGGTGTGGGTCGCATCCTGGGACACTGACCTAAGGAGGCCTGGTCACAGACCGGGCCGCGGGGGCGTTGACCCCCGGAACTCTCTCCAGATAAACTTCATTGCGATATTAGTTTTTATTTTTGGCAAATCAACGTCTATTACACGAATAACATTCCTGTCCAAAATTAATCCTTTATAACATATAATAATATCTTAGCTATTTATAATCTTAGAGAAAACTCTAACAACGAAGCCCATAATTACTGATGGTAATAACCTGTAATATACACAAGAACACATTAATATATTACAAAGTTGTAGTTAAAATGTGGATCTGACGTTGTTAGTTACGTTAATGATGATAATTAATGTAATCAACGCAACTGAAGAGTTATATTCAAATATATGTTTAACAGTAATACACACTAATAGATGTTGTTGTTGTGGTTCACTACTTGGTTCACTCACAGATAGTTGTTGTTGTGGTTCACCACTTGGTTCACTCACAGATAGTTGTTGTTGTGGTTCACTACTTGGTTCACTCACAGATAGTTGTTGTTGTGGTTCACTACTTGGTTCACTCACAGATAGTTGTTGTTGTGGTTCACCACTTGGTTCACTCACAGATAGTTGTTGTTGTGGTTCACCACTTGGTTCACTCACAGATAGTTGTTGTTGTGGTTCACCACTTGGTTCACTCACAGATAGATGTTGTTGTTGTGGTTCACCACTTGGTTCACTCACAGATAGTTGTTGTTGTGGTTCACTACTTGGTTCACTCACAGATAGTTGTTGTTGTGGTTCACTACTTGGTTCACTCACAGATAGTTGTTGTTGTGGTTCACTACTTGGTTCACTCACAGATAGTTGTTGTTGTGGTTCACTACTTGGTTCACTCACAGATAGTTGTTGTTGTGGTTCACTACTTGGTTCACTCACAGATAGTTGTTGTTGTGGTTCACCACTTGGTTCACTCACAGATAGTTGTTGTTGTTGTGGTTCACCACTTGGTTCACTCACAGATAGTTGTTGTTGTTGTGGTTCACCACTTGGTTCATCCACTGACAGATGTTGTTGTTGTGGTTAATCACTTGGTTCACTCAAGAGACAAATGTTGTTGTGGTTCACCACTTGGTTCACTCACAGATAGATGTTGTTGTTGTGGTTCACCACTTGGTTCACTCACAGATAGATGTTGTTGTTGTGGTTCACCACTTGGTTCACTCACAGATAGATGTTGTTGTTGTGGTTCACCACTTGGTTCACATATCTATCTCTGTTACCCTCAAGACAAGTGCACAAATACTTGTTCACTTGCCTTCTCATCGTTCTATTACAGTAAAGTGGATGGCCATTTTCTTATTTTAAATATTTGCTTTATAAAGCAACAGTGTGTTGCATATACCTGTATTTTCTTCCAATGTTTACTATTAACAACCTGAACAAACTTTACCTAAAGCAACATCTACCTATTATATTAATTTAAAATCGGGTACCTTATTACTGTGATTACGTCCCCCAAATACATTAACTTCCATTTTCCTGGGGACAATCTTGAAGTTGGCCGCTGACGTGAGTTAGACAACATTCCCCAAATGCTCTCTGAATTCCATTCTAGAATTGCTCTCTGAATTCCATTGTATTCATCGCTATAAAATTCTCTGAAAAACTTCAGCCTTGGTCTTGAAGATACCTTCACGGATCCTTAATGTTGATCTTCAACTTACCCAATATTCTTTTCCCTCTCTCCCTCTCTCTCTCTTTACCTTGTCCTCCCCTCTTCTCCCTCTCTCTCTCTCTCTCTCTCTCTCTCTCTCTCTCTCTCTCTCTCTCTCTCTCTCTACCTCCGTCTCCCACCCCAGCAAAAGCAAGCGTCACACCTCAGTTGCACCAGAACATTGCATTTGCAAATCAGGGTTGGGAATCAGTTTGCAGAGTTGTGTATATTGTGTTGCAGCCAGACACTCCACAGTTCTGCTTGCAATATCACAACATCTGTTTTTCCTACTCTGACTGTATTTCACGTCTTTATTAAGTATCCCTGAAAGCGTTCCCTAAGTGGCTGCCAGATTCTTTCCTTCATCCAAGGTTCTCTTTTAACTTGCAACGTTTCACACGTTCGGTGTTAAATTTTCATCAGTGGTGAGTTATAAGACGGGGAAAGTTTATGGACATAATACTGGGATATCCAGGTGCACTTTTCTCAGTTTAATAAAGCAGCTCCTGATTTTGGTTTCAGTGTATTAACTCTGTCTCAAGACAACTCTGTGAAAAATGTTATGATCATAAAGACAATATGTGGGAAAAAGACCGAAGAAGCGGCGAGTGGCGTAACGTTTTATCTAAGATAAGATAAGATAAGATAAGATTTCGTTCGGATTTTTAACCCCGGAGGGTTAGCCACCCAGGATAACCCAAGAAAGTCAGTGCGTCATCGAGGACTGTCTAACTTATTTCCATTGTGGTCCTTAATCTTGTCCCCCAGGATGCGACCCACACCAGTCCACTAACACCCAGGTACCTATTTGCTGCTAGGTGAACAGGACAACAGGTATAAGGAAACGTGTCGAAATGTTTCCACCCGCCGGGAATCGAACCCGGGCCCTCCGTGTGTGAAGCGGGAGCTTTAGCCACCAGGCCAAAGGGCCACCCATGTCCTGAACTGAACACAACACAACGCAACACAACACAACACAACGCAAAACAACACAACACAACACAACACAACAACACAACGCAACACAACAACACAACGCAACACAACAACACAACGCAACACAACAACACAACGCAACACAACACAACGCAACACAACAACGCAACACAACACACACAACACAACACAACACAACACACACAACACAACGCAACACAACACACACAACACAACACAACACAACACACACAACACAACGCAACACAACATACACAACACAACACAACACAACACAACACAACACAACACAACATACACAACACAACACAACACAACACAACACAACACACACACACAACACAACACAACATACACAACACACACAACACAACACAACACAACATACACAACACAACACAACACAACACAACACAACACACACACACAACACAACACAACACAACACAACACAACACACACACACAACACAACACAACATACACAACACACACACACAACACAACACAACATACACAACACACACAACACAACACAACACAACACACACACACAACACAACACAACACAACACAACACACACAACACAACACAACACAACAGACCCAACACAACACAACGCAACACAACAACACAACGCAACACAACAACACAACGCAACACAACACAACGCAACACAACAACACAACGCAACACAACAACACAACGCAACACAACAACACAACGCAACACAACAACACAACGCAACACAACAACACAACGCAACACAACAACACAACGCAACACAACAACACAACGCAACACAACAACACATCACAACACAACACAACAACACAACGCAACACAACAACACAACGCAACACAACACAACGCAACACAACACAACGCAACACAACAACACAACACAACACACACAACACAACGCAACACAACACAACACACACAACACAACACACACAACACAACGCAACACAACACACACAACACAACACAACACACACAACACAACGCAACACAACACAACACAACACAACACAACACAACGCAACACAACACAACGCAACACAACAACACAACGCAACACAACAACACAACACAACACAACGCAACACAACAACACAACGCAACACAACAACACAACGCAACACAACAACACAACGCAACACAACACAACGCAACACAACAACACAACGCAACACAACACAACGCAACACAACAACACAACGCAACACAACACAACACAACACAACACAACACAACACAACACACACAACACAACACAACACAACACAACACAACACAACACACACAACACAACGCAACACAACACACACAACACAACACAACACACACACACACACAGTTCACTTGGTACTATAAACTTTTCCTGCCTTGGTTACTGAGAGAATATGGATGATAGTCAGGTTACAATTGCTGACTAACTCAGTATGACTACTCTTCGCTGCTGCCTCATTAACCTATATCATCTCCCCTTAATCACCCGGGACACTTAACTCTCTCACACATTTAGTGGTTCAGACAATTTATGGTCAAGTAGTGAATGTGGTGTGGGTGACCCGCACCATTACAAGACTCAGTCACTACACTATATATTTTATCGTCTATTCATCATGTTTTTGATTGTTACATCTCTGAGAGAGCAAAGTGAAATTATCATTTTTAGTTGTCTTTAACAGTGTCATTCACTCACAGTGCCTCTCAGTGCCACTCTCAGTCCCACTGTCACTCTCAGGCCCACTAACACAGTCCCACTATCAGTCCCACTATCACAGTGCCACTCTCAATGATATTATCACAATGCCACTCTCAGTCCCACTATCACAGTACTACTCTCAGTCCCACTATTACAGTGCCATTATCAGTTCCACTATCACAGTGTCACTATCAAAGTGCCACTATCACAGTGCCACTCTCACAGTGCCAATATCACAGTCCCACTCTCAGTCCTACTACCACAGTGCCACTATCACAGTCCCACTCTCAGTCCTACTATCACAGTGCCACTCTCCCCGGGTCTCCCATGAGAGAGACGTCTTCACCGGCACATAACCAGCGCTCATAGAGTAATAAGCTCAGAGTTAACGAGGACGTTCTCAGTAGCAATTTAGGTCCTGATGAACTCCACACCACTAAGATATTTTCCTATATGTATATGTATATATATATATATATATATATATATATATATATATATATATATATATATATATATATATATATATATATATATATATATATATATATATATATATATATATATATGTACATATACTAAAAACACAATGTAGGAAACAGTCAGTGGTAAAAGGTTACTAAGAAGAAGATAACAATATATATTATTACCGTGAAAATATTCACCATTCGTGTTATAATGAGTACATGTGAGTGTGTGTTGCGTCCGTCTGGTTCCCCTCACTCTCCCCTCACCCTTGTGATCAACCACAGAACGACACAGCTCTCTTACCTACCCATTGCTTCTCTCCCCATTGTTCCTGATGATGGCTAGAAATACAGGAATTTTAAGCCGAGGGAATAATTGCTCAGGGAGTTGGTGTTAAAGTGAGACTTGTCAAGTGTACAAGCACACACTGACGGGTCAAAGATATTTTACAAAAGGTTATTTTTAATTCAGTTGTATTTAGGAAGAGCTTTTGTAATTGTCAATATGTTTTAAAAGTAAAACAAATACGAATACGAGGTATTTTCAAGTGCACAACGGGAGCAGGACTTTACTAGACTTTACTAGACTTTACTAGACTTTACTAGACTTTACTAGACTTTGTGCAAGTGCGTACAATATCAAGAAAAAAACTTTCAGACTGACAGATATTATTATTATTAATATTATTATTACTTAGAGGTAAGCTGAGAAAGTAAGAGAAGCTTCAGTATAAGGAAGCAACAACTTATATTCTTCTATTTGCATCAAAAGTTAATAAATAAAAGAATCAGATACTTAAAGCAATGAGAGTGTAACTCTAGGAAGACAGGATAACAAGGGTAGAGAGGAAGACAGGATAACAAGGGTGGAGAGGAAGACAGGATAACAAGGGTGGAGAGGAAGACAGGATAACAAGGGTGGAGAGGAAGACAGGATAACAAGGGTAGAGAGGAAGACAGGATAACAAGGGTGGAGAGGAAGACAGGATAACAAGGGTAGAGAGGAAGACAGGATAACAAGGGTGGAGAGGAGGAAGACAGGATAACAAGGGTAGAGAGGAAGACAGGATAACAAGGGTGGAGAGGAGGAAGACAGGATAACAAGGGTGGAGAGGAGGAAGACAGGATAACAAGGGTGGAGAGGAAGACAGGATAACAAGGGTGGAGAGGAAGACAGGATAACAAGGGTGGAGAGGAAGACAGGATAACAAGGGTAGAGAGGAAGACAGGATAACAAGGGTGGAGAGGAAGACAGGATAACAAGGGTGGAGAGGAGGAAGACAGGATAACAAGGGTGGAGAGGAAGACAGGATAACAAGGGTAGAGAGGAAGACAGGATAACAAGGGTGGAGAGGAAGACAGGATAACAAGGGTAGAGAGGAAGACAGGATAACAAGGGTGGAGAGGAAGACAGGATAACAAGGGTGGAGAGGAAGACAGGATAACAAGGGTGGAGAGGAAGACAGGATAACAAGGGTGGAGAGGAAGACAGGATAACAAGGGTAGAGAGGAAGACAGGATAACAAGGGTGGAGAGGAAGACAGGATAACAAGGGTGGAGAGGAGGAAGACAGGATAACAAGGGTGGAGAGGAAGACAGGATAACAAGGGTGGAGAGGAAGACAGGATAACAAGGGTAGAGAGGAAGACAGGATAACAAGGGTGGAGAGGAAGACAGGATAACAAGGGTAGAGAGGAAGACAGGATAACAAGGGTAGAGAGGAAGACAGGATAACAAGGGTGGAGAGGAAGACAGGATAACAAGGGTAGAGAGGAAGACAGGATAACAAGGGTGGAGAGGAGGAAGACAGGATAACAAGGGTAGAGAGGAAGACAGGATAACAAGGGTGGAGAGGAAGGCAGGATAACAAGGGTGGAGAGGAAGACAGGATAACAAGGGTAGAGAGGAAGACAGGATAACAAGGGTAGAGAGGAAGACAGGATAACAAGGGTAGAGAGGAAGACAGGATAACAAGGGTGGAGAGGAAGACAGGATAACAAGGGTAGAGAGGAAGACAGGATAACAAGGGTGGAGAGGAAGACAGGATAACAAGGGTGGAAAGGAAGACAGGATAACAAGGGTAGAGAGGAAGACAGGATAACAAGGGTGGAGAGGAAGACAGGATAACAAGGGTAGAGAGGAAGACAGGATAACAAGGGTGGAGAGGAGGAAGACAGGATAACAAGGGTAGAGAGGAAGACAGGATAACAAGGGTGGAGAGGAAGACAGGATAACAAGGGTGGAGAGGAGGAAGACAGGATAACAAGGGTGGAGAGGAAGACAGGATAACAAGGGTGGAGAGGAAGACAGGATAACAAGGGTGGAGAGGAAGACAGGATAACAAGGGTAGAGAGGAAGACAGGATAACAAGGGTGGAGAGGAAGACAGGATAACAAGGGTGGAGAGGAGGAAGACAGGATAACAAGGGTGGAGAGGAAGACAGGATAACAAGGGTAGAGAGGAAGACAGGATAACAAGGGTGGAGAGGAAGACAGGATAACAAGGGTAGAGAGGAAGACAGGATAACAAGGGTGGAGAGGAAGACAGGATAACAAGGGTGGAGAGGAAGACAGGATAACAAGGGTGGAGAGGAAGACAGGATAACAAGGGTGGAGAGGAAGACAGGATAACAAGGGTAGAGAGGAAGACAGGATAACAAGGGTGGAGAGGAAGACAGGATAACAAGGGTGGAGAGGAGGAAGACAGGATAACAAGGGTGGAGAGGAAGACAGGATAACAAGGGTGGAGAGGAAGACAGGATAACAAGGGTAGAGAGGAAGACAGGATAACAAGGGTAGAGAGGAAGACAGGATAACAAGGGTGGAGAGGAAGACAGGATAACAAGGGTAGAGAAGAAGACAGGATAACAAGGGTAGAGAGGAAGACAGGATAACAAGGGTGGAGAGGAAGACAGGATAACAAGGGTGGAGAGGAAGACAGGATAACAAGGGTAGAGAGGAAGACAGGATAACAAGGGTAGAGAGGAAGACAGGATAATAAGGGTGGAGAGGAAGACAGGATAACAAGGGTAGAGAGGAAGACAGGATAACAAGGGTAGAGAGGAAGACAGGATAACAAGGGTGGAGAGGAAGACAGGATAACAAGGGTGGAGAGGAAGACAGGATAACAAGGGTAGAGAGGAAGACAGGATAACAAGGGTAGAGAGGAAGACAGGATAACAAGGTTGGAGAGGAAGACAGGATAACAAGGGTAGAGAGGAAGACAGGATAACAAGGGTGAAGAGAAAGACAGGATAACAAGGGTAGAGAGGACGACAGGATAACAAGGGTGGAGAGGAAGACAGGATAACAAGGGTGGAGAGGAAGACAGGATAACAAGGGTAGAGAGGAAGACAGGATAACAAGGGTAGAGAGGAAGACAGGATAACAAGGGTGGAGAGGAAGACAGGATAACAAGGGTGGAGAGGAAGACAGGATAACAAGGGTAGAGAGGAAGACAGAATAACAAGGGTGGAGAGGAAGACAGGATAACAAGGGTGGAGAGGAAGACAGGATAACAAGGGTGGCGAGGAAGACAGGATAACAAGGGTAGAGAGGAAGACAGGATAACAAGGGTGGAGAGGAAGACAGGATAACAAGGGTGGAGAGGAAGACAGGATAACAAGGGTGGAGAGGAAGACAGGATAACAAGGGTGGAGAGGAAGACAGGATAACAAGGGTGGAGAGGAAGACAGGATAACAAGGGTGGAGAGGAAGACAGGATAACAAGGGTGGAGAGGAAGACAGGATAACAAGGGTGGAGAGGAAGACAGGATAACAAGGGTGGAGAGGAAGACAGGATAAAAAAGGTGGAGAGTAAGACAGGATAACAAGGGTGGAGAGGAAGACAGGATAACAAGGGTGGAGAGGAAGACAGGATAACAAGGGTGGAGAGGAAGACAGGATAACAAGGGTAGAGAGGAAGACAGGATAACAAGGGTGGAGAGGAAGACAGGATAACAAGGGTGGAGAGGAAGACAGGATAACAAGGGTGGAGAGGAAGACAGGATAACAAGGGTGGAGAGGAAGACAGGATAACAAGGGTGGAGAGGAAGACAGGATAACAAGGGTGGAGAGGAAGACAGGATAACAAGGGTGGAGAGGAAGACAGGATAACAAGGGTGGAGAGGAAGACAGGATAACAAGGGTGGAGAGGAAGACAGGATAACAAGGGTGGAGAGGAAGACAGGATAACAAGGGTGGAGAGGAAGACAGGATAACAAGGGTGGAGAGGAAGACAGGATAACAAGGGTGGAGAGGAAGACAGGATAACAAGGGTGGAGAGGAAGACAGGATAACAAGGGTGGAGAGGAAGACAGGATAACAAGGGTAGAGAGGAAGACAGGATAACAAGGGTAGAGAGGAAGACAGGATAACAAGGGTGGAGAGGAAGACAGGATAACAAGGGTGGAGAGGAAGACAGGATAACAAGGGTAGAGAGGAAGATAACAAGGGTGGAGAGGAAGACAGGATAACAAGGGTGGAGAGGAAGACAGGATAACAAGGGTGGAGAGGAAGACAGGATAACAAGGGTAGAGAGGAAGACAGGATAACAAGGGTGGAGAGGAAGACAGGATAACAAGGGTGGAGAGGAAGACAGGATAACAAGGGTAGAGAGGAAGACAGGATAACAAGGGTGGAGAGGAAGACAGGATAACAAGGGTAGAGAGGAAGACAGGATAACAAGGGTAGAGAGGAAGACAGGATAACAAGGGTGGAGAGGAAGACAGGATAACAAGGGTAGAGAGGAAGACAGGATAACAAGGGTAGAGAGGAAGACAGGATAACAAGGGTGGAGAGGAAGACAGGATAACAAGGGTGGAGAGGAAGACAGGATAACAAGGGTAGAGAGGAAGACAGGATAACAAGGGTGGAGAGGAAGACAGGATAACAAGGGTAGAGAGGAAGACAGGATAACAAGGGTGGAGAGGAAGACAGGATAACAAGGGTAGAGAGGAAGACAGGATAACAAGGGTGGAGAGGAAGACAGGATAACAAGGGTAGAGAGGAAGACAGGATAACAAGGGTGGAGAGGAAGACAGGATAACAAGGGTAGAGAGGAAGACAGGATAACAAGGGTGGAGAGGAAGACAGGATAACAAGGGTAGAGAGGAAGACAGGATAACAAGGGTAGAGAGGAAGACAGGATAACAAGGGTGGAGAGGAAGACAGGATAACAAAGGTAGAGAGGAAGACAGGATAACAAGGGTAGAGAGGAAGACAGGAGGGTAGGGAGGAAGACAGGAGGGTAGGGAGGAAGACAGGAGGGTAGAGAGGAAGACAGGATAACAAGGGTGGAGAGGAAGACAGGATAACAAGGGTAGAGAGGAAGACAGGATAACAAGGGTGGAGAGGAAGACAGGATAACAAGGGTGGAGAGGAAGACAGGATAACAAGGGTAGAGAGGAAGACAGGATAACAAGGGTGGAGAGGAAGACAGGATAACAAGGGTAGAGAGGAAGACAGGATAACAAGGGTAGAGAGGAAGACAGGATAACAAGGGTAGAGAGGAAGACAGGATAACAAGACAGGATAACAAGGGTGGAGAGGAAGCAGGTAGAGAGGAAGACAGGATAACAAGGGTGGAGAGGAAGACAGGATAACAAGGGTAGAGAGGAAGACAGGATAACAAGGGTAGAGAGGAAGACAGGATAACAAGGGTAGAGAGGAAGACGTACATAGTCAGGCTGTGGATAACTTAACAGACTACAGATATCTATGGTTACGTGTCTCAGGGAACTTGAATGTAAAGTTATGATTGGTGGAATGTGAAAATGGCTGCAAGACCAAAATTTGACCTACGAACATTTCTTCCAATTTAGAAATTATGAAATAGGTGAATTATATGAATAATAAGGTAAATGTTGAAAGAGTAGCAAAAGTAAAAAAAACGTAAAAAAACAAGTGAGAAAATATGTTTATCTCAGCGAAAATTTTTCCTGATAATAAGAAACAGATTTGGAAAAAGAGAAACGAAGAGAATATTTTTAGTTGTTGATGTAAATAAGGAAAGAAGTAAACATTTGTGGTGGCCACAAGGAGAGAGGTTTGTTAAGAAGAGTCAGACCATGGTAACAGTGAACGATGGAATAAGTAGGATGAAAGTGAGTAAAGCAGAGTGGATAATGGGCATTAAAAGAGCAATGTTGAAAGCAAGTGCAACTAAACTGTTGCTCTCCTTGATGCATATCTTTAATGTATATAAATATATGAAAGATGTGAAGGTACCCAAAGATTAGCTGAGAACATGTGTGGATGATATGTATAATGAGGAAGATGGTAAGAGTCAGAGAGGATCAGAGAGCGTAAAAGAGGGTCAGAGAGGATCAGAGAGGATAAGAGAGGGTCAGAGAGAGTAAAAGAGGGTCAGAGAGGATCAGAGAGGATAAGAGAGGGTCAGAGAGAGTAAAAGAGGGTCAGAGAGGATCAGAGAGGGTCAGAGAGGATCAGAGAGAGTAAAAGAGGGTCAGAGAGGATCAGAGAGAGTAAAAGAGGGTCAGAGAGGATCAGAGAGGGTCAGAGAGGATCAGAGAGGGTCAGAGAGGATCAGAGAGGGTCAGAGAGGATAAGAGAGAGTAAAAGAGGGTCAGAGAGGATCAGAGAGAGTAAGAGAGGGTCAGAGAGGATCAGAGAGAGTAAAAGAGGGTCAGAGAGGATCAGAGAGGATAAGAGAGGGTCAGAGAGAGTAAAAGAGGGTCAGAGAGGATCAGAGAGAGTAAAAGAGGGTCAGAGAGGATCAGAGAGGATAAGAGAGGGTCAGAGAGAGTAAAAGAGGGTCAGAGAGGATCAGAGAGAGTAAAAGAGGGTCAGAGAGGATCAGAGAGGGTCAGAGAGGATCAGAGAGAGTAAAAGAGGGTCAGAGAGGATCAGAGAGAGTAAGAGAGGGTCAGAGAGAGTAAAAGAGGGTCAGAGAGGATCAGAGAGAGTAAAAGAGGGTCAGAGAGGATCAGAGAGGGTCAGAGAGGATCAGAGAGAGTAAAAGAGGGTCAGAGAGGATCAGAGAGAGTAAGAGAGGGTCAGAGAGAGTAAAAGAGGGTCAGAGAGGATCAGAGAGAGTAAAAGAGGGTCAGAGAGGATCAGAGAGGATAAGAGAGGGTCAGAGAGAGTAAAAGAGGGTCAGAGAGGATCAGAGAGGATAAGAGAGGATCAGAGAGAGTAAAAGAGGGTCAGAGAGGATCAGAGAGGATCAGAGAGAGTAAAAGAGGGTCAGAGAGGGTCAGAGAGGATCAGGGAGGATCAGAGAGGGTCAGAGAAGATAAGAGAGGGTCAGAGAGGATAAGAGAGGGTCAGAGAGGATAAGAGAGGGTCAGAGAGGATAAGAGAGGATCAGAGAGAGTAAAAGAGGGTCAGAGAGGGTCAGAGAGGATCAGAGAGGATCAGAGAGAGTAAAAGAGGGTCAGAGAGGGTTAGAGAGGATAAGAGAGGGTCAGAGAGGATCAGAGAGGGTCAGAGAGGATAAGAGAGGGTCAGAGAGGATAAGAGAGGATCAGAAAGGGTCAGAGAGGATCAGAGAGAGTAAAAGAGGGTCAGAGAGGATAAGAGAGGGACAGAGAGGATCAGAGAGAGTAAAAGAGGGTCAGAGAGGGTCAGAGAGGATAAGAGAGGGTCAGAGAGGATAAGAGAGGGTCAGAGAGGGTCAGAGAGGATAAGAGAGGGTCAAAGAGGATAAGAGAGGATAAGAGAGGATCAGAGATGATCAGAGAGGATAAGAGAGGATCAGAGAGGATAAGAGAGGGTCAGAGAGGATAAGAGAGGTTCAGAGAGGATCAGAGAGGATCAGAGAGGATCAGAGAGGGTCAGAGAGGATAAGAAAGGATCAGAGAGAGGATAAGAGAGGATCAGAGAGAATCAGAGAGTATAAGAGAGTGTCAGAGAGGATAAGAGAGGATCAGAGAGGATAAGAGAGGGTAAGAGAGGATCAGAGAGGATAAGAGAGGGTAAGAGGGGATAAGTGAGAGTTAGAGAGGGTCAGAGAGGAAAAATATTAGAATAAATGTAATTAATAAACTAGATAAAGTGTATGGCAGTGTGAGTAATGGAATCACTGGAAGATAAATTATGATAACAAGAGAAAGTGAAGCTAGACAGACGAGAGGAAGTGTTGGTCAAGGAATGTAACTTAATTACATATGTCTACATATGTGATATACCTGTGTATACATATATATACCTTGCCTCAGAGCCTGGGGCCAGGTTTTTCTGTTGAACCAGGTTGTTACTGTTGGCAGCTCGCTGTTGGCGTCAATATTGTAAACAAGGTAATAAACGGAGGAAATGAAAAGGTATAGAAGTGTTGAAGAAATAAGAGTGGAAGATAGATTTGTAGAGATTCTGTGTTAATGTGAAAAATAAGGAGCAATAGATGATAAACAGGGTGAGTGGGTACGATGGATGGAAGGATGTGTAGAGGAGAGACGAGGAAAGGTTGTAATAAGCGTAGGAACAAAGATACTAGAGTCCTTGAGTGCTCTTGTACTGTGTACGGTGATACAGCAACAGTTATAACTGTGTTTCTAACTGTAGCACCAACAGACCCATGAAGGCGTCACAATACCTTGCCTGGAAGAGTTAACTAGTAACCGGCCGCACTTACAACGATGTTTCGGTCCTTCCCTGGACCACTGTCAAGTCACAACAGTCCAGCCAATGATCCAGGAAGGACCAAAACATCGTCATAATTTTGGTCTGACATTTACAGGATATTAGTAAACAAGTGTGACGACGTGTGTCAAAAAGATAGAGAGATGTACCATCTCACTCTCCCTTTAATATTTTAAACTTTCACTAGTGAAAGCAAACATCAATCACAAACACATCCAATATGACAATGGGGGAAAAAACGCCACTTTTGCAGACCCATATGTTTACATTATATGGGGGTTCCAATAACCAAAATGGGCTTTATCGCAGATTTTTCGGAGTGATTCATCCTTTCAAAATTCTGTCTCGTTGATTGAATTTTACTGGGGAGGGAGGGGGCTAAGGGAAGGGGAGATAAGGGAAGGGGGGCTAAGGGAAAGAATGCTAAGGGAAGGGGGTGGGTTAGGGATGAGATTGCGTATAACCTGAATGAATTTAACTCGATGATAAATCTGACTTTTGAAAAGTCAGCCGTGTAAGTGAGGGAGGAGAGGTGAGGCAGGAGAGGGAAGGGAGG
>NC_091374.1:284598-322098 GCF_038502225.1 Cherax quadricarinatus
TTCTTAAGAGGATATATTCTTAAGAGGATATACACTTGAGAGGATATATTCTAAGAGGATATGCTCTTGAGAGGATATATTCTTAAGAGGATATACTCTTGAGAGGATATATTCTTAAGAGGATATATTCTTAAGAGAATATATTCTTAAGAGGATATACTCTTGAGAGGATATATTCTTAAGAGGATATATTCTTAAGAGAATATATTCTTAAGAGGATATACTCTTGAGAAGATATATTCTTAAGAGGATATACTCTTGAGAGGATATATTCTTAAGAGGATATACTCTTGAGAGGATATATTCTTAAGAAGATATATTCTTAAGAGAATATACTCTTGAGAAATATATTCTTAAGAGGATATATTCTTAAGAGGATATACTTTTCAGAGGACATATTCTTGAGAAAATATATTTTAAGAGGATATATTCTTGACTAATTTGAGCACATTAAGTTTGTCAGTAAAACATTGATATTTATGTGTGCACTGTGCCCTTGCAAGGAGTGTTGCAAGGTGTGTGTTGCGCAGCAAGGAGTGTGTTGAGCAGCAAGGAGTGTGTTGAGCAGCAAGGAGTGTGTTGCGCAGCAAGGAGTGTGTTGAGCAGCAAGGAGTGTGTTGAGCAGCAAGGAGTGTGTTGCGCAGCAAGGAGTGTGTTGCGCAGCAAGGAGTGTGTTGCGCAGCAAGGAGTGTGTTGAGCAGCAAGGAGTGTGTTGCGCAGCAAGGAGTGTGTTGCGCAGCAAGGAGTGTGTTGCGCAGCAAGGAGTGTGTTGCGCAGCAAGGAGTGTATTGCGCAGCAAGGAGTGTGTTGCGCAGCAAGGAGTGTGTTGCGCAGCAAGGAGTGTGTTGCGCAGCAAGGGACACACCAATAATTTCTCAGCTCCAGCGATAAATATCTCACGTCAGACATAAAAGTCACGATTTGCAATAAATGGTCCCTGGCAATTTTTTTCCCTCAGAAAAAACTATGATGAGTGAAGATGATGAGTTGTTGCACAATTATATTAAATACCAATGACATGTTGCTTGTCATCTCCATAACCTGCTTGTTCAGCTCTGTGCATGGCTTTATTTCCACTGGTGGGCCCCACCCACCAGTGACGATGCTGCCATCTGCTGCACCTTATCTGACTCTTGTACACAGGCGCACATCTTCCTGCTTGTGCTCCAGATTCATCAAGACTGCTGTGTCTCTGCTCTTAGGCTGAGGGACTGATCACCTCATCTTGTGTTTATAAGTCTAGTCTTCAGTTTATGTCCGTTATTGTACTGATGAAGCCACTGGATGGTGGAACGTTTATCAGAAAAAATAACCAAATGTAGCACATATGACTAATTCATCAACTTCTTAGTATTAAAGACCACTGATACTACGACTACATCAAAGCGTCCAGAACTACGACTACTGCGTCAGTAGATTCCTAGTGTTAAAGTTTTACTGTTTATAGATGTCTTTAACCAAATTTACATCATGTGTGTTAACGATGCCAGTAATCTATACTGATCAATGACTGCATAAAGTAAATCCTGTGATTGTATCAAGTTCTCTCTGATATGTAAATCACACACAACTTGATACAGAAATATTTATGTATAAACCAATGTAAAGAAAAAATACAAGGAAATGTGAATAATATAGTGGAAAAATACTCTTCATTCCCCTTCCCCATGTACGTGAAGACATTGTTCACCTCCCCCATGTACGTGAAGACATTGTTCACCTCCCCCATGTACGTGAAGACATTGTTCACCTCCCCCATGTACGTGAAGACATTGTTCACCTCCCCCATGTACGTGAAGACATTGTTCACCTCCCCCATGTACGTGAAGACATTGTTCACCTCCCCCATGTACGTGAAGACATTGTTCACCTCAGCCATGTACGTGAAGACATTGTTCACCTCCCCCATGTACGTGAAGACATTGTTCACCTCCCCCATGTACGTGGAGACATTGTTCACCTCCCCCATGTACGTGGAGACATTGTTCACCTCCCCCATGTACGTGAAGACATTGTTCACCTCCCCCATGTACGTGAAGACATTGTTCACCTTCCCCATGTACGTGGAGACATTGTTCACCTCCCCCATATACGTGGAGACATTGTTCACCTCCCCCATGTACGTGAAGACATTGTTCACCTCCCCCATGTACGTGAAGACATTGTTCACCTTCCCCATGTACGTGGAGACATTGTTCACCTCCCCATATACGTGGAGACATTGTTCACCTCCCCCATATACGTGAAGACACTGTTCACTTCCCCCATGAACGTGGAGACATTGTTCACCTCCCCCATGAACGTGGAGACATTGTTCACCTCCCCCATATACGTGGAGACATTGTTCACCTCCCCCATGAACGTGGAGACATTGTTCATCTCCCCCATATACGTGAAGACATTGTTCACCTCCCCCATATACGTGAAGACACTGTTCACTTCCCCCATGAACGTGGAGACATTGTTCACCTCCCCCATGAACGTGGAGACATTGTTCACCTCCCCCATATACGTGGAGACATTGTTCACCTCCCCCATGAACGTGGAGACATTGTTCACCTCCCCCATATACGTGAAGACACTGTTCACTTCCCCCATGAACGTGGAGACATTGTTCACCTCCCCCATGTACGTGAAGACATTGTTCACCTCCCACATATACGTGGAGACATTCTTCACTTCCCCCATGTACGTGGAGACATTGTTCACCTCCCCCATATACGTGGAGACATTGTTCACCTCCCCCATGTACGTGGAGACATTGTTCACCTCCCCCATGTACGTGGAGACATTGTTCACCTCCCCCATGAACGTGGAGACATTGTTCACCTCCCCCATGAACGTGGAGACATTGTTCACCTCCCCCATATACGTAGAGACATTGTTCACCTCCCCCATGAACGTGGAGACATTGTTCACCTCCCCCATGTACATGGAGACATTGTTCACCTCCCCCATGTACATGGAGACATTGTTCACCTCCCCCATATACGTAGAGACATTGTTCACCTCCCCCATGAACGTGGAGACATTGTTCACCTCCCCCATGAACGTGGAGACATTGTTCACCTCCCCCATATACGTAGAGACATTGTTCACGTCCTCCACGTACGTGGAGACATTGTTCACCTCCCCCATGTACGTGGTCACATTGTTCACATCACAGTATGTCTTTCATTTTTTCTTCCCTCTCCTCCTCCTCCTACTTCTTCTACTTCTACTCCTTGTTCTCTTCTTCCTCATCCTTCTTCTTATTCTCCTTTTTTCTATTTTTCTTGCCTATTTTTCCTGCTTATTTCTTTTAATGACTCACGAAATGGTAATGACACGAGTTCAAGCCCCGCTCGTGGTATGATTTATATCATCTGATGTCTTATCTCACACGCATTCTTGTTGCAGTTCGTCACATATTTTAATGACATATTCTGAGGACTTCTAAATCAGGAAGGTGGAAATAAGTGAATATAATACTTGAGACATTTCTGAAATATGATCAAAGAGCTACACGAGAGGAACTTGAGGGACTAAACACAGGCAATAAGCAGGGCTTCTTAAACACCTTCAACCATCTTCAAACATGCTGAACCACATTTCAAACACGATAAAACTACTTCAAGCACTCGGGAAAAACACTCAGCAAACAAGCAAACATACTCTAGCCACGACCCATTTCTGTAGCAGCAAGGATAAATAAAGGTAAATCAATGTCAATATTTACATCTTGTTGGGGAATTTTATGCAAATCTATTGCGGCCTTTGGTCCAAATTATGTATTTTTAGATTTCCCGACGCGTTCTCTCTCTCTCTCTCCGTTGTAAACACCAGTACGGATATAGCTGCAAGATGCTCCAGTATTCCTCCAAACACATGTTAAAAGCCTCCCAACCATGCCTCACTAGCTCTCCAAACATTATCTAACAGCCCCTTAAAGAGGATCCATTAACCTTCAAAGCACTGACACAAAGTCCACCAAGCATACTCCAACAGTATATTAAACATGTACCAACAGTTACACAGAGATGTCTTAGTGATACCTTCTGTCATTAACTGTACCATTAACTGTCAGCATTCACTCTTTTCACTGCATTATTAACTGTAGCCGTTACTGTAGCATTCACTGTGCCATTATTAACTGTTTTCTTCACTGCTTAATTCACTGCAGCATTCACGTATCACAACAAAGGGTATGGCTGGTACAGTACTAAACTTCAAAGATCGTCCGTAGCCACGGAAGACATCCGGATTCTAGCGTCTTCATTGGTGGAGCTGGCGAAGGCTGCCACCGGAAGCACCAGTCATCCGCCTCCGGAATCCGATTTATTCTATCTCCACCAGAACCATAAAAAAAAACAGAAAATCCGGATACTGCTTAAGAACGAGAAGTGCATACATTCACATCCAGTGAGAACGACTTACGAACGAAGGAAGGAAGCAAGGAAAGAGTGAGGAGGGAGGAACCAGGAGGTGGGAGGGAAGATAAAATATGAAATTAGGGAGAGCGGAGAAGGATAGAGCGGAGTGGGAGAGTAGACGAAAGGAAAGAGGAGTGTAGAATGGGTAGAACGGGGCGGACGAACGTGGGAAGAGGAGAGAGAGAGAGAGAGATTATAGAGGACATGAGAGGGAAGGAGGGCTATAGAAGAAAGGAAAGAAGGCGAAGAAGTGAGGGAGCGGAGTGAAAGGAAGATATAGAAAAAACCATGAAGAGAAGGAATGAGGGGAAGTACAGAGGGAGTGGAGGGAAGGGAAGAGGTAAGAGACGAACCGGGAAGATGTCTAATATAAAGAACAAGTGTGAAAGGAAGGGAGCGAGAAGACGGTGTGAAGAACAAAAGAAATTATTGGAAGGAGAGGGAAAGAGGAAGGTCCGGAGAGGTAGAGAGACTGCCAGGGAAGACGAAAGAGGGGAAAGAAGAAATGATAAGTGAAGGCTGACGAGAGAGAGAAAGAGTAAAAATGTAAATCTTCAGTAAAAGAGAATAAAAGATGGGTGAAGCAGGAAGAACTAACTCAGTTAATTACATATTCAGAGGTAATTAAGCAGTCAGCTGGTCGTAAAATTAAGATTATGATCATCTGCTCAAGTTGAAGGATCATTAGGATTTGTGGGAAGGTGCAGAGGATCACCCTAATTCATCCATCGTTATTCATACACTAGACTGATCCAGCGAGACTGTCGTTGCTGCTGCTGCTGGTGATGGTGGTAGTGGTGGTGATGGTGGTAGTGGTGGTGATGGTGGTAGTGGTGGTGATGGTGGTAGTGGTGGTGATGGTGGTAGTGGTGGTAGCGCTGGTGATGGTGGTAGTGATCACAAACACAGGATCTTGACAAAGAGACTGCAGTATAGGGTCATACTATGAGCCAGTGGAAGACCAGAACACTGAGGCGTCAAGTATATACAATAAAATAGTCTTGGTTTAATATTTATTCCCAGAACCTATATACATTTATATACAACTATGCACAGAGTTCATATCTTAAACCTTACAATGTTCTTATTAGCAGTGAAAATGAGAACACTGCTACACCAATAAAACAGCCAAATACAGTGTTAACCAGCCAGAGGTACGAGAGAATCTGGTAGTGTGAAGTGTTCCCAGAAGTGAGGTAACCATCCTTCCTCAGGTCACCAACCCTCACTCTCCGAAAAATGAGAAGGCCTCAGCTCCTAGTTAATCACACTGCTACTAGGATGGTCGACGCTACCTAGGAGGCTGTGGTTAACTCTCTCTCTCTCTCTCTCTCTCTCTCTCTCTCTCTCCCTCCTCCACGCTTCCTCCCTCATCGTAGGCAGCACATACACTCGGATCATTGCCTCTCCCATTTCCAGCAGAGTGCCTGGTGTTGGTGTAGTGCCAGGCAGTCCGTCGCCTCTCCTAGTGCACCCTGGCACCTTGTCTCCCACACCACCACCACCTAGGTGAAGCAGTGCCAGTCCTGCCTATCCTAGCATGCTGTGTACCACTCCTAGCATGCTGTGTACACTTCTAGTATGCTGCCTCACTTCTAGCATACTGTGTACGACTCCTAGTATGTTGTGTACACTCCTACCATGTTGTGTACGACTCCTACAGTACAATCTCAGCGTATACACCTCTTAGTGTATACACAACTGTCCTGGCCAAGTTCTAAGCTAATAAGGTGCGATTAACCCAAGAAAGCCAAGCAGTGTGGGTCAATTGCCTCGAGTTCCTCAAGTCCTCTACCCCAGGATGCCACCCACAAGTCTAATAATTCCCAGGTACCTATTTACTGTTAGGTGATTAAGGGTAACAGGTGTAAGGAGACTTGCTCAGACGTTTGAGCTGGCCCATATGTATGATTCCTATGAACAAATAATAATAATAATAATAATAATAATAATAATAATAACTGACCCAACCCTAATACCAATGGCACTGAGAGTATTAACCAACAATAATTCCAGGGTATCACCTTGCACCAGTGCTAATAATACTCAGTGAATGGGGTATTTAGAGAGTATTATTGGCACTGAGGGAGGTTAAT
Organism: Cherax quadricarinatus; assembly: GCF_038502225.1. Lineage (NCBI taxonomy): Eukaryota > Metazoa > Arthropoda > Malacostraca > Decapoda > Parastacidae > Cherax > Cherax quadricarinatus. The sequence continues at coordinate 291,107 of NC_091374.1, forward strand.
ACTCTTGGATTTATTGTCTCAGTGACCAGCAACAAGTTGTGTCATCACAGAGTGTATCACCCAGGTGGTGTCGGGGACAATAAACACAGTGTATTGTAATAGATAGCGAAATGTGTACAATACACCGAAGGAATTGTGTATAATACACCAAGTGTATTGATCATATAATTTAGCGAAATTATGTATACAGTGATGAGCGTGGTGGAGGGAGGGATGGACGGGAGGTGGGATGGATGGAGGGAGGGAGGGGAGATGGGGTGGAGTGAGAGATGGAGTGAGAGATGGAGGGAGACATGGGATGGAGGGAGATGGATGGAGGGAGGGAGGGAGGGAGTGTACAGAGACAGAATATCGACTTCCAATATGCTCGAGGGAGCACCTTGTTTATTCTGAGGTTGTTGCTGCCCACAACAAACAACACTAGTAGTAGTAGTAGGAGAAGGAGGAGGAGGAGGAGGAGAAGGAGGAGGATAAGAAGAAGGAAGAGGAGGAGGAGGAGGATAAGGAGGAGGAGAATAAGAAAGATGAGGACGAGGAGGAGATCCATGATTGCAGTGTGACCATTCACAAGAAAATTAAATAACAATAATTTATCTTAATTATATTTTTCCTCATCTAAGACACAACAAACATTTACAGAATTATCCAATAATTGTCTCTTATTAATGAGCAACATTTTCCTCTTAAGAGGAATATTCTTGGAGCATATTACAGGAAGATACTGTATTATAGGAGCATATTACAGGAAGATACTGTATTATAGGAGCATATTACAGGAAGATACTGTATTATAGGAGCATATTACAGGAAGATACTGTATTATAGGAGCATATTAACATATAGATACTGTATTATAGGAGCATATTACAGGAAGATACTGTATTACAGGAGCATATTACAGGAAGATACTGTATTATAGGAGCATATTACAGGAAGATACTGTATTATAGGAGCATATTAACATATAGATACTGTATTATAGGAGCATATTACAGGAAGATACTGTATTACAGGAGCATATTACAGGAAGATACTGTATTATAGGAGCATATTACAGGAAGATACTGTATTATAGGAGCATATTACAGGAAGATACTGTATTATAGGAACATATTACAGGAAGATACTGTATTATAGGAGCATATTACAGGAAGATACTGTATTATAGGAGCATATTACAGGAAGATACTGTATTATAGGAGCATATTACAGGAAGATACTGTATTATAGGAGCATATTACAGGAAGATACTGTATTATAGGAGCATATTACAGGAAGATACTGTATTATAGGAGCATATTACAGGAAGATACTGTATTATAGGGGCATATTACAGGAAGATACTGCATTATAGGAGCATATTACAGGAAGATACTGTATTATAGGAACATATTACAGGATTATTATTATTATTATAATCAAGGGGGAAGCGCTAAACCCAGAGGATTATACAGCGCCTGGGGGGGGGGGATGTGGAAGGCATTCAGGCTTAATTTGGGGAACTGGAGCACAGATCCAATTCCCTAAATCAAGAGCCCCTCACCAACATCAAGGAACCTTCCTTGAGGGGACATATTACAGGAAGATACTGTATTATAGGAACATATTAACATATAGATACTGTATTATAGGAGCATATTACAGGAAGATACTGTATTATAGAAGCATATTACAGGAAGATACTGTATTATAGGAGCATATTACAGGAAGATACTGTATTATAGGAGCATATTACAGGAAGATACTGTATTATAGGAACATATTACAGGAAGATACTGTATTATAGGAGCATATTACAGGAAGATACTGTATTATAGGAGCATATTACAGGAAGATACTGTATTATAGGAGCATATTACAGGAAGATACTGTATTATAGGAACATATTACAGGAAGATACTGTATTATAGGAGCATATTACAGGAAGATACTGTATTATATGAGCATATTACAGGAAGATACTGTATTATAGGAGCATATTAACATATCAACAAGATATGTATTGAATCACGTGAAGATAAAACAGGTTAAATATTAGAGGATCATATCAACACCTGAATAACGTATAAATAACTTTGGTTAAGAGATGTTTCGCCCACCAGGACCTTTTTCAAACCATTATGCACGTTTCTTCATAAAGAATATTGTATTCATTTCACGAACTCAGAGGGTTAGTAACCCAGAATAGCCTAAGAAGGCCCAAGAGTGTGGCTTAAGTCAATTGTGGTCCTTTGATTCTCTCCCCCAGGATGCCACCTACAAGTCACCTAACACCCAGGTACCTACTTACTACTAAGTGAACAGGAGCAGCAGGTGTAGGGAAATATTCCCACTGTTTACACTCGCCCTAGTTTTTGAACCCGGGTCTTCCGGTTGTGAGCCTATGACGCTTCCACTTGAACACCAACACTAGGATGTGTCTATCAGAGTTCTTTCCACGTCAGCTCATTTCAAAGCTCTTATCAGGCAATTATAAAATATAATATATAATATTATCTTTAATATAAAGCTCAAGTTTCGCCTTCTACCATGTAGAGTGAGGCTGGTGCCAGATGTGTGGCACAACTTTCATTTGCACAGATAACTTGGTTACTGCGATGTCTGCAGGTTGTCACAACCTGTTATAAATGTAAATACCACCAGGAATGATTACTGATTGACCAAACACACTCACACGTTCTCTCTCTCTCTCTCTCTCTCTCTCTCCCCACTCTTTCTTTCTCCCCACTCTCTCTTTCTCCCCACTCTTTCTTTCTCCCCACTCTCTCTTTCTCCCCACTCTTTCTTTCTCCCCACTCTCTCCTTCTCCCCACTCTCTCCCTCTCCCTTCTCTCTCTAAGCATCACATTTCCTTACATGCACTTCACCTGTGTCAGGTAATTAAGGTAAGTGCTGGTGTTTCGTCAAATGACATGTACATTACACTTGACGAGCTCACTCACCCTCACCACCAAGACGATATTATCTTAACTTTTTACACTATCTTTGTTTGATCGTAATTTTATAGCTGGAAACTTTCCAGCAAAGTTTCCCCTGGAATCGACCTTCTGAGTACAGTGGCAGCCTCGTAAGTTTTCGTGGCTTAGTCTGGTTTTGTAATTGCTTGACAAAGCTCCTGGAGAGCGAAACGTTGCCTCAATAAAATGCCACATTAGTTGCATCTATGTCCATTTACCTAACAATGGTGTGGTTAAGCAATATCTAGGTAGACAGTATAGTATGTCGATAACAGCTATTTTTAAATGTTTTTTTTATAGAAGGGAATTACACAACGTTTCGCCCACAATGGGACTTTATCAGATACCACGATCCATTTCTTTATTATACTTCAATAGTATAGTGCTTGGTAATATCTGTTTTTCTCATACAGGTGTTTAGTTCTACCTGTGTGTCCTCGTTTCGTTCATGTAAGTCTGCCCATATACACCTTGTTGATGCTACGAGTACTTTGTAAGTCGTTATCATATCTCATGTTGTTCTACGTTCTTCCACAGTCTTCTTCATCACTTGAATCATCAGGATGGTAGCCGAAATAGAGACTTTCTTCACCTTTGTATATACTTGACTCACTGAGGGTTCCATTATTATTATTACAAACATAACTGAGAGCTAAACCCACTAGGGTCGTGAGGGCTCTACACTGGCCCTGGTAACTCAATGATTCCTTACATATTTGCAGATCAAACCATGTTTTAATGGTCCTTTATTCAAGTCCTTAAAGGTAATTCTTACTGTTATCTCCTGGCTGACGTTTCGCGTTATATATACTTCTTTTACAAGGCTAAAATTCCTTACTGCTTTCTCAAAACGTTTGTATCAGGAAGTACTTTACCTTCTACAACAACTTGCCTAAGAACCTTCTTATATTTCAGCTCGACTTGTAAATAAAAAGTTCGTCTTACATCGTGTAGCTGAGGCAGTTTGAGTCTTACTAGATTATTACTATTGTAATCAAGGGGGAAGCGCTAAACCCGGAGGATTATACAGCGCCTGGGGGGGATGTGGAAGGCATTCAGGCTTAATTCGGGGAACTGGAGCACAGATCCAATTCCCTAAATCAAGAGCCCCTCACCAACATCAAGGAACCTTCCTTGAGGGGAGTCTTACTAGAGATGAGGATTTTTGCGCCCAAGAAGCGTAGTAATCAATTGACTGAGATCTTTCAGTGGTTCACTGTTATGTTTAACACACAGGTTGTTACTGCTGCTGCTGCTGTTGTTGCTGCTGCTACTGCTGCTGCTGCTGTTGTTGCTGCTGCTACTGCTGCTGCTACTGCTGTTGCTGCTGTTGCTGCTGCTGCTGTTGTTATTGTTGCTGCTGCTGTTGCTGCTGCTGCTGCTGCTGTTGTCTTTGTTGCTGCTGCTGCTGCTGTTGCTGCTGCTGCTGCTGCTACTGCTGCTGCTACTGCTGCTGCTACTGCTGCTGCTGCTGCTACTGCTGCTGTTGCTGCTGCTGCTGCTGTTGCTGCTGTTGCTGCTGCTGCTGCTGCTGCTGCTGCTGCTGCTGCTGCTGCTGCTGCTGCTGCTGCTGCCTCCCACCGAGGTAAAGTGACAAGCAAAAGGGGAAAAACAATCAAAACTTGAATTAAAAATCCTAGAGAGAGAGAGAGAGAGACAAAAATCATCCTCTCAATCATCTGTTCCATCTGGTCTTCCTTCTCGGGTCACCGAACTTCCATCATCAATCCTCTGCATTCAGAACTTACCGCAAATTAACCAAATTCCCTCCTACCTCTGTAACATTTCCACCACCACCACCACCACCACTACTACAACTACCACCACTACCACCACCACTACTACTACAACTACCACCACTACCACCACCACTACTACTACAACTACCACCACTACCACCACCACCACCACTACTACTACAACTACCACCACTACCACCACCACTACTACTACAACTACCACCACTACCACCACCACCACCACTACTACTACAACTACCACCACTATCACCACACATTATAGTGGCTACACAAGTAACACACATTACAAAGGCTACACAAGTAACACATATTACAAAGGCTACACAAGTACCACACATTACAAAGGCTACACAAGTACCACACATTACAAAGGCTACACAAGTAACATACAATACAAAGGCTACACAAGTAACACACATTACAAAGGCTACACAAGTAACACATATTACAAAGGCTACACAAGTACCACACATTACAAAGGCTACACAAGTACCACACATTACAAAGGCTACACAAGTACCACACATTACAAATAAAGGCTACACAAGTAACACACATTACAAAGGCTACACAAGTACCACACATTACAAAGGCTACGCAAGTAACACACATTACAAAGGCTACATAAGTAACATACATTACAAAGGCTACATAAGTAACACATTACAAGGGCTACACAAGTAACACACATTACAAAGGTTACACAAGTAACATACATTACAAAGGCTACGCAAGTAACACACATTACAAAGGCTACACAAGTAACACACATTACAAAGGCTACACAAGTACCACACATTACAAAGGCTACACAAGTAACACACATTACAAAGGCTACACAAGTAACACACATTACAAAGGCTACACAAGTAACATACATTACAAAGGCTACACAAGTAACACACATTACAAAGGCTACACAAGTACCACACATTACAAAGGCTTTACACAAGTAACACATATTACAAAGGCTACACAAGTACCACACATTACAAAGGCTACACAAGTAACACACATTACAAAGGCTACACAAGTAACACACATTACAAAGGCTACACAAGTAACACACAATACAAAGGCTACACAAGTAACACACATTACAAAGGCTACACAAGTACCACACATTACAAAGGCTACACAAGTACCACACATTACAAAGGCTACACAAGTAACACACATTACAAAGGCTACACAAGTAACACACATTACAAAGGCTACACAAGTACCACACATTACAAAGGCTACACAAGTAACACACATTACAAAGGCTACACAAGTAACACACATTACAAAGGCTACACAAGTAACACACATTACAAAGGCTACACAAGTAACACACAATACAAAGGCTACACAAGTAACACAAAGGCTACACAAGTAACACACATTACAAAGGCTACACAAGTAACACACATTACAAAGGCTACACAAGTAACATACATTACAAAGGCTACACAAGTAACACACATTACAAAGGCTACACAAGTAACACACAATACAAAGGCTACGCAAGTAACACACATTACAAAGGCTACACAAGTAACATACATTACAAAGGCTACAAAGGCTACACAAGTAACACACATTACAAAGGCTACACAAGTACCACACATTACAAAGGCTACACAAGTAACACACAATACAAAGGCTACGCAAGTAACACACATTTCAAAGGCTACACAAGTAACATACATTACAAAGGCTACGCAAGTAACACACATTACAAAGGCTACACAAGTAACACACATTACAAAGGCTACACAAGTAACACACATTACAAAGGCTACACAAGTAACATACATTACAAAGGCTACGCAAGTAACACACATTACAAAGGCTACACAAGTAACACACATTACAAAGGCTACACAAGTAACACACAATACAAAGGCTACACAAGTACCACACATTACAAAGGCTACACAAGTAACACATTACAAAGGCTACACAAGTACCACACACTGCAAAGGCTACGCAAGTAACACACATTACAAAGGCTACGCAAGTAACACACATTACAAAGGCTACACAAGTAACACACATTACAAAGGCTACACAAGTAACATACAATACAAAGGCTACACAAGTAACACACATTACAAAGGCTACGCAAGTAACACACATTACAAAGGCTACACAAGTAACACACATTACATTACAAAGGTACATACATTACAAAGGCTACTCAAGTAACACACATTACAAAGGCTACACAAGCTACACAAGTAACACACATTACAAAGGCTACACACATTACAAAGGCTACACAAGTAACACACATTACAAAGGCTACACAAGTACACAAGTAACATACATTACAAAGGCTACACAAGTACCACACATTACAAAGGCTACACAAGTACAAACACACAATTACAAAGGCTACACAAAGTAACATACAAAGGCTACACAAGTAACACACATTACAAAGGCTACACAAGTAACACACATTACAAAGGCTACACAAGTAACATACATTACAAAGGCTACACAAGTAACACACATTACAAAGGCTACACAAGTACCACACATTACAAAGGCTACACAAGTACCACACATTACAAAGGCTACACAAGTAACACACATTACAAAGGCTACACAAGTACCACACATTACAAAGGCTACACAAGTACCACACATTACAAAGGCTACATAATCAACACCAACACTTTGGGGGTCATGATTCTGTATTGTTCTGAAGAAAGATTTATGTGAAGGTTTCCCGGGTATATACAGAATGTGAGGGGCAGGATGATAAATTATGCCAGGGTTCAATTATCTCTCTCTCTCTCTCTCTCTCTCTCTCTCTCTCTCTCTCTCTCTCTCTCTCACACACACACACACACAAGCTAAGAGCTGTTACCTACATTAGCTCATTTGAAAGCATTTTTATTATTACGAGACATACAAATAGGGAAGAGGATGAAGTTGGAGCCATCTGTGGCCAGTGACTTCCTTTGATCAGCTGACTTTATTTTATCTATCTATTTCTGCAACCAGTGAGTTAGTTCAGAAACGATGGACGAAAAGAAACATCTGGAAACATCAAGAAATACTGGTAAGCACCTGGGGAGAGACCTGGGGAGAGACCTGGGGAGAAACCTTGACAGCGACCTGGAAGAGACCTGGGGAGAGACTTGGTGAGAGACCTGGAGAGACCTGGGAGAGACCTGGGAGAGACCTGGGAGACCTGGGAGAGACCTGGGAGAGACCTGGGAGAGACCTGGGAGACCTGGGGAGAGACTTGGTGAGAGACCTGGAGAGACCTGGGAGAGACCTGGGAGACCTGGGAGACCTGGAGAGACCTGGGAGAGACCTGGGAGAGACCTGGTGAGAGACCTGGGGAGAGACCTGGAAGAGACCTGGGAGACCTGGGGAGAGACCTGAATAGATACCTGGGGAGACTCCTGGGGATAGACCTGAGGGGATGGGAAAAGGTGAAGGGGCGGGGGGGGTGAAGAGAAGGGGAAGGGGTGGAGGAAACGGGTGAAGGGGAGGGGGGTGGAGAGGATGATGGTGAGGGAAGGTTGAAGGGAAGGGGGTGTCACCACTCATGGGGGGAGCAACCAGCATCTTGTGAGTGTTTTACAACACACTTCTATCATCACAAGCTCCATCTGGCCGCCAGATGGCCCAGTGTTTCACCAGGCAGATGGTCTGGTCAGGGACCGCTACCCTCCCCTCAATGTGGCCGCCAGGGACCACTACCCTCACCTCAGTGTGGCCAGGGACCACTACCCTCACCTCAGTGTGGCCAGGGACCACTACCCTCACCTCAGTGTGGCCAGGGACCACTACCCTCACCTCAGTGTGGCCAGGGACCACTACCCTCCCCTCAATGTGGCCGCCAGGGACCACTACCCTCACCTCAGTGTGGCCAGGGACCACTACCCTCACCTCATTGTGGCCAGGGACCACTACAACAAACTCACTAAACATCAACAAATTCACTAAACATCAACCACAACTCAACAAACATCAACAAACATCAACCACAACTCAACAAACTCACTAAACATCAACCACAACTCATTAAACATCAACCACAACTCACTAAACATCAACCACAACTCAACAAACATCAACAAACTCACTAAACATCAACCACAACTCACTAAACATCAACCACAACTCACTAAACATCAACCACAACTCACTAAACATCAACCACAACTCACTAAACAACAACAAACTCACTAAACATCAACCACAACTCACTAAACATCAACCACAACTCACTAAACATCAACAAACTCACTAAACATCAACCACAACTCAACAAACATCAACAAACTCACTAAACATCAACCACAACTCACTAAACATCAACCACAACTCACTAAACATCAACCACAACTCACTAAACATCAACCACAACTCACTAAACATCAACCACAACTCACTAAACATCAACCACAACTCACTAAACAACAACTCACTAAACATCAACCACAACTCACTAAACATCAACCACAACTCACTAAACAACAACAAACTCACTAAACATCAACCACAACTCACTAAACATAAACCACAACTCACTAAACAACAACAAACTCACTAAACATCAACCACAACTCACTAAACATCAACCACAACTCACTAAACATCAACCACAACTCACTAAACAACAACAAACTCACTAAACATCAACCACAACTCACTAAACATCAACCACAACTCACTAAACAACAACAAACTCACTAAACATCAACCACAACTCACTAAACATCAACCACAACTCAACAAACATCAACAAACTCACTAAACATCAACCACAACTCACTAAACATCAACCACAACTCACTAAACATCAACCACAACTCACTAAACATCAACCACAACTCACTAAACATCAACCACAACTCAACAAACATCAACAAACTCACTAAACATCAACCACAACTCACTAAACATCAACCACAACTCACTAAACATCAACCACAACTCACTAAACATCAACCACAACTCACTAAACATCAACAAACTCACTAAACATCAACCACAACTCACTAAACATCAACAAACTCACTAAACATCAACCACAACTCACTAAACATCAACCACAACTCACTAAACATCAACCACAACTCACTAAACATCAACCACAACTCACTAAACAACAACTCACTAAACATCAACCACAACTCACTAAACATCAACCACAACTCACTAAACATCAACCACAACTCACTAAACAACAACAAACTCACTAAACATCAACCACAACTCACTAAACATCAACCACAACTCACTAAACAACAACAAACTCACTAAACATCAACCACAACTCACTAAACATCAACCACAACTCACTAAACAACAACAAACTCACTAAACATCAACCACAACTCACTAAACATCAACCACAACTCACTAAACAACAACAAACTCACTAAACATCAACCACAACTCACTAAACATCAACCACAACTCACTAAACAACAAACTCACTAAACATCAACCACAACTCACTAAACATCAACCACAACTCAACAAACATCAACAAACTCACTAAACATCAACCACAACTCACTAAACAACAACAAACTCACTAAACATCAACCACAACTCACTAAACATCAACCACAACTCACTAAACATCAACCACAATTCAACAAACATCAACAAACTCACTAAACATCAACCACAACTCACTAAACATCAACCACAACTCACTAAACATCAACAAACTCACTAAACATCAACCACAAGTCACTAAACATCAACCACAACTCACTAAACATCAACCACAACTCAACAAACATCAACAAACTCACTAAACATCAACCACAACTCACTAAACATCAACCACAACTCATCAAAGGTCCTGCACAACAAACTCGTCAAAACTATCTAGTTACATATACACAAACTTCTTCCAGAAACACCCAAGTCATCTTTTGACAGGTAAAAATACTCTATATTCCTATCCTGACATTATTAAAATAAAATCCCCCATGCGACGCTTACCTCAGCTCTTTCAGTCAAAATAAAAAAAGAGGGGAGCTAAAATTTCGTCCCAGAGAGGAAAAGAAACAATTCTGGTTCTTCCATAGTTTAAATCAGACTAAAAGTTCAGACGAAAAAAAATCCCATTCCAGCCTTCACATAAGACAGGAAGAGGATGAAGGGAGGGAGGGAGAGTACAGGGAGAGGAGGGGGAAGGAAGGGGAAACAGGACGGAGAGAGAGAGAGAGAGAGAGAGAGAGAGAGAGAGAGAGAGAAAGGAAAGAAGGTTTGACAGGGAGATGACACAGGTAAGATGGGAGAGGAGACGGTGGGTTAGGGAGGTACAAAATAAGAGGGTATATAATGGATGGGTAATGGTGGTAGAGAGAGATAGGCGAGGAAAGATGGACAGAAGAGAGGAATAAGGCGGGTTAAATAAAGATAAAAGCAGAGAAAAGGAGAAAGAGAAACTTGCTTAATGGTATGACAGTACAAACATGACACATGTTATAAACACACACAAGGAGACACAGATCTTTTTATTTTAGCTGTATAGAGCAGAGAGTAGCTTCATACATGGAGTGTGTGTGTGTGTGTGTGTGTGTGTGTGTGTGTGTGTGTGTACTCACCTAACTGTGGTTGCAAGGGTCGAGTCATAGCTCTTGGCCTTCTCCTTCATATTTGTCTTTTTTTCTTTGATATTTCCCTAATCATCGTCTCCTCCTCCTGCTCTGACCTTCATCAATTACCTCAGTAATTAGCAAGCAACATTTCCTCTGGCCTCTTCATTACTCACATCAATCCTCCTTCTTCCCCTCCACTTTCTTCCTCACACTTATGAAAAATTTTCCTCTTGACGCGGGAAGAAAGAAAAGCTCACTGCCCCTCGCGCTTTAACTTCCCAGCTTTATCTCCCCACATGGGAAATAAAGACATAAGTAATCCCAGTGGGATTTAACGCCCATCTCTTTCAACTTTCAGCTTATCTCCACTGCATTTCCAACCATCACGGATCACAATATATATATATACATATATATATATATATATATATATATATATATATATATATATATATATATATATATATATATATATATATATATATATATATAGTTCCTTGATAATGTGAGAAGTCATGAAAGCGCATGGAATTCCACTATTCTTTCACAGTGGTTGTTTTGCATATTCTGAAATCACCTGTTCACTGTGATTTTATTGCATATATATATATATATATATATATATATATATATATATATATATATATATATATATATATATATATATATATATATATATATATATATATATATATAATAATGTGATGCAATTTAACAATGAAAATGCCACCATAAAAGTTATTTATGTTATAATTAAAAATTATGACCTTTAATGTATGTATACGTTGAGTCGTTAATGCTTTAATAGGTTCGAGTGTCGTTGTGAGTGGAACAATGACGTTTATTGTGGAGTGAATTATGTTAGTTTAGAGTATAACCTGATTATCTGAGATGTTTATTATGGTTAATAACGTTTGTAATGTTTAATAACGTTTGTAATGTTTAGGTTAGTCATTCCAGGCTGAAATTTCTCCTAAGTTTCAATGCAAACACATGTGGCCATTTAAATGGCCCTTCACTTAAGGTGGTTGGTAAGTCTGGTGTGAACCAGCAAATGGTCCATAATTCTGGGGATACGACTAATTGGTTGGTAATTAAAAAAACTGAGATTTAGTAATTAGGGAATGATGGTCAATGACACTTAATGAGTCCTCTGTTTACTGGTCTAATTACACGTGTCGACCATCACTTATCATGTTCCCCGGCTCGTGTATGGTATATGTTTTAGACCACAAGAACTAAGAGAGAGAAAGTACCTCAGCTTACATGAGAGAGAAATTTATCTATATCCAGACTTTGTGAGAAAGCCAATGATTGATACTCCACAAGATCCTGTATGGAGAAAGAGATCCTCAGAGAAAAGCACGAGGCTCTCTTCTCATTTTCCACACTCACTAGGGAAGTACAGTGCCTTGCCACACTCTTAGGCTCACAAAGGTAGCAGATAATGATGAGGTTGTGACTTCCTGTTGTGTCTGTGTATGGCAAATACCAGCCTCAGCTACTGTTACCACGTATTCTACTAGACAGTGCTACACAGCACCACCTCGGGCCCTCTCCCACCACTATTACCTACCACAATGCTGGCTACTACCCTCTACCACCACTACTACCAGCACCACCACTACCACCACCACAACCACCACCACCACTACTATGACCACTACCACTACCCAGGTCTCTGTTGCAACACCGAACCACTAACTCATAATCAAAATTAAATTATCTATTATTTGGACCTGGAAACAGGGGAAGCTGGCTACCTCTCTCTCTCTCTCTCTCTCTCTCTCTCTCTCTCTCTCATACACACACCTATAGCAAGTTGTGGCTAGCCAAGTTAGTTTTTTTTTAATTTTAAGTCTATCGATACAGGAGTGCCATTAAGTCTATCGGTGCCCTCACGTTATTGCTCCAGTGAGCCACAATAAAGTAACAAAGGCACAGCACCACAAACACTGTAAGTCTTAATATTTAACACAGGTTATTTCAACCAAAAAAAAATTAACCACAAGAATAATAATATAATTGATAAATGTAAAAGTAATTAGTAAATGAATAATTATAATTAAATATAATTAATAAATGAATAACTGAGAATCGTTATCGGACGCAAAGAATAACAGTGAATAAAATAAAATATTAATAGAGTAAAATATTAATAAAGGGAAACATGAATAAGATAAAGTCAGAGACTGCCACAACATGGACACATAATGTTGTTGTACGTATATACAGTACGCTCATATATACTACCTTTCTTCTGTATATACAAACATATACTTCTCCTTCTTTATACACATAGATATACTTTTTCTGATATATATATAAATATATAAATATATATATATATATATATATATATATATATATATATATATATATATATATATATATATATATATATATATATATATATATATATATGCAATGTTGCAAGGGAGCAACCAAAGCAGGGAGAGAGGTCTCAGAGTAGCGTAGGTCTCACTGGCCACGGTTACCCTTAGACTGGGTTAGTGGTCGGTGCCAACCCTTCCTACCATCATCCTCCCACTACCCATATGGGGTAGGAGGGTTTCTGAGATGTCAAGTAGGAAATTATAAGATATAAAAAGCCAGCCCCAAGCTTTTCCTAATCGTTTATAACATTATTTGAAAAGGACACACAGAATAATAACTGTCTATGTCTACAATATCTAACGAGAAACTTATTTTCTCAAAACATATGACCTGTTATAAACGATTAGGAAAAGCTTGGGGCTGGCTGTTTATATCTTATAATTTCCTACTTGACATCTCAGAAACTCTCCTATGGGTAGTGGGAGGATGATGGTAGGAAGGGTTGGCACCGACCACTAACCCAGTCTAAGGGTAACCGTGGCCAGTGACACCTACGCTACTCTGAGACCTCTCTCCCTGCTTTGGTTGCTTCCTTGCAACATTGCACAGCTCCTGATGACGCACTGAGAAGTGTGAAAGTACTTGAGCTAAAGATTCCCCCCCCCCCGTGGCTTGTCTTGCATAGTTAAGATCGCCCGTCTGCGAGTGTTTGCATATATATAAATATATATATATATATATATATATATATATATATATATATATATATATATATATATATATATATATATATATTGTATATATATCTTGCTGCATATACTCAGATATATACCTTTCTCGGCGTATATCATAGATATGCATCTTTTGTCATTCTGATACACAGAGCAATATATGCTTTGTATATACACTCACTGTATAAAAGCGCTGTTTGGGGTTAATTAGTTAAGTGACCCTCCTTCTATCCTCTCCTTCCCAATCCCCCTCCCTCACCCCCACCCCCTCCCCCTCCCCCAGGTGTTGGACCACACCCTCTCATGTTACAAGACCAAGATCACTGCCTAAAACTAATGAGGGTTCGTAATTAAAGACTCTTAATTACCGTCATTAACACCTCAAGTTGTCTGTTGCTATTGGTATATTTAGAGTATTTTTCTCTGAAGCTGCATGAACTATGGAAATTATTGTGTGTGAGTGTAACACACACACACACACACACACACACACACACACACACACACACACACACACACACACACACACACACGAACATATGTCATCCTACATCATACAACGATTGATTAAAACTTACGGAATTTACCAAATATAAACTGAGCCAATATGCATGCTAGGGGAGGGAGGGATGGAGGGAAGAGCGAGGATGGTAGGGAAGAGGGAGGGAAGAGAGAGGATGGTAGGGAAGAGGGAAGGAAGAGAGAGGATGGTAGGGAAGAGGGAGGGAAGAGAGAGGATGGTAGGGAAGAGGGAGGGAAGAGAGAGGATGGTAGGTAAGAGGGAGGGAAGAGCGAGGATGGTAGGGAAGAGGGAGGGAAGAGAGAGGATGGTAGGAAAGAGGGAAGGAAGAGAGAGGATGGTAGGTAAGAGGGAGGGAAGAGAGAGGATGGTAGGGAAGAGGGAGGGAAGAGAGAGGATGGTAGGGAAGAGGGAGGGAAGAGAGAGGATGGTAGGGAAGAGGGAGGGAAGAGAGAGGATGGTAGGGAAGAGGGAGGGAAGAGAGAGGATGGTAGGGAAGAGGGAGGGAAGAGAGAGGATGGTAGGGAAGAGGGAGGGAAGAGAGAGGATGGTAGGGAAGAGGGAGGGAAGAGAGAGGATGGTAGGGAAGAGGGAGGGAAGAGAGAGGATGGTAGGTAAGAGGGAGGGAAGAGCGAGGATGGTAGGGAAGAGGGAGGGAAGAGAGAGGATGGTAGGAAAGAGGGAAGGAAGAGAGAGGATGGTAGGTAAGAGGGAGGGAAGAGCGAGGATGGTAGGGAAGAGGGAGGGAAGAGCGAGGATGGTAGGGAAGAGGGAGGGAAGAGAGAGGATGGTAGGGAAGAGGGAGGGAAGAGAGAGGATGGTAGGAAAGAGGGAAGGAAGAGAGAGGATGGTAGGTAAGAGGGAGGGAAGAGCGAGGATGGTAGGGAAGAGGGAGGGAAGAGAGAGGATGGTAGGGAAGAGGGAGGGAAGAGAGAGGATGGTAGGAAAGAGGGAAGGAAGAGAGAGGATGGTAGGTAAGAGGGAGGGAAGAGAGAGGATGGTAGGGAAGAGGGAAGGAAGAGAGAGGATGGTAGGTAAGAGGGAGGGAAGAGAGAGGATGGTAGGGAAGAGGGAAGGAAGAGAGAGGATGGTAGGTAAGAGGGATGGAAGAGAGAGGATGGTAGGGAAGAGGGAGGGAAGAGAGAGGATGGTAGGGAAGAGGGAGGGAAGAGAGAGGATGGTAGGGAAGAGGGAGGGAAGAGAGAGGATGGTAGGAAAGAGGGAAGGAAGAGAGAGGATGGTAGGTAAGAGGGAGGGAAGAGAAAGGATGGTAGGGAAGAGGGAGGGAAGAGAGAGGATGGTAGGGAAGAGGGAGGGAAGAGAGAGGATGGTAGGAAAGAGGGAAGGAAGAGAGAGGATGGTAGGTAAGAGGGAGGGAAGAGAAAGGATGGTAGGGAAGAGGGAGGGAAAAGAGAGGATGGTAGGTAAGAGGGAGGGAAGAGAAAGGATGGTAGGGATGAGGGAGGGAAGAGAAAGGATGGTAGGGAAGAGGGAGGGAAGAGAGAGGATGGTAGGGAAGAGGGAGGGAAGAGAGAGGATGGTAGGTAAGAGGGAGGGAAGAGAAAGGATGGTAGGGAAGAGGGAGGGAAGAGAGAGGATGGTAGGGAAGAGGGAGGGAAGAGAGAGGATGGTAGGAAAGAGGGAAGGAAGAGAGAGGATGGTAGGTAAGAGGGAGGGAAGAGAAAGGATGGTAGGGAAGAGGGAGGGAAAAGAGAGGATGGTAGGGAAGAGGGAGGGAAGAGAGAGGATGGTAGGGAAGAGGGAGGGAAGAGAGAGGATGGTAGGGAAGAGGGAGGGAAGAGAGAGGATGGTAGGAAAGAGGGAAGGAAGAGAGAGGATGGTAGGTAAGAGGGAGGGAAGAGAAAGGATGGTAGGGATGAGGGAGAGAGGTAACCTGGTTGTTTATTGATGGATATTCCATCACTAAAGTGTCTCTCTATCATTGTACAGTACTCAACCATCACTCTACTGTCATTGTACAGTGTTGTACTCAACCATCACTAAAGTGTTCTCACAAGCTCTAAGCTCTATCACATTGTACAGTGTTGTACTCAACCATCACTAAAGTGTTCTCACTGTAAGCTCTATCATTGTACAGTGTTGTACTCAACCATCACTAAAGTGTTCTCACAAGCTCTATCATTGTACAGTGTTGTACTCAACCATCACTAAAGTGTTCTCACAAGCTCTATCATTGTACAGTGTTGTACTCAACCATCACTAAAGTGTTCTCACAAGCTCTATCATTGTACAGTGTTGTACTCAACCATCACTAAAGTGTTCTCACAAGCTCTATCATTGTACAGTGTTGTACTCAACCATCACTAAAGTGTTCTCACAAGCTCTATCATTGTACAGTGTTGTACTCAACCATCACTAAAGTGTTCTCACAAGCTCTATCATTGTACAGTGTTGTACTCAACCATCACTAAAGTGTTCTCACAAGCTCTATCATTGTACAGTGTTGTACTCAACCATCACTAAAGTGTTCTCACAAGCTCTATCATTGTACAGTGTTGTACTCAACCATCACTAAAGTGTTCTCACAAGCTCTATCATTGTACAGTGTTGTACTCAACCATCACTAAAGTGTTCTCACAAGCTCTATCATTGTACAGTGTTGTACTCAACCATCACTAAAGTGTTCTCACAAGCTCTATCATTGTACAGTGTTGTACTCAACCATCACTAAAGTGTTCTCACAAGCTCTATCATTGTACAGTGTTGTACTCAACCATCACTAAAGTGTTCTCACAAGCTCTATCATTGTACAGTGTTGTACTCAACCATCACTAAAGTGTTCTCACAAGCTCTATCACTGTACAGTGTTGTACTCAACCATCACTAAAGTGTTCTCACAAGCTCTATCACTGTACAGTGTTGTACTCAACCATCACTAAAGTGTTCTCACAAGCTCTATCATTGTACAGTGTTGTACTCAACCATCACTAAAGTGTTCTCACAAGCTCTATCATTGTACAGTGTTGTACTCAACCATCACTAAAGTGTTCTCACAAGCTCTATCATTGTACAGTGTTGTACTCAACCATCACTAAAGTGTTCTCACAAGCTCTATCATTGTACAGTGTTGTACTCAACCATCACTAAAGTGTTCTCACAAGCTCTATCATTGTACAGTGTTGTACTCAACCATCACTAAAGTGTTCTCACAAGCTCTATCATTGTACAGTGTTGTACTCAACCATCACTAAAGTGTTCTCACAAGCTCTATCATTGTACAGTGTTGTACTCAACCATCACTAAAGTGTTCTCACAAGCTCTATCACTGTACAGTGTTGTACTCAACCATCACTAAAGTGTTCTCACAAGCTCTATCATTGTACAGTGTTGTACTCAACCATCACTAAAGTGTTCTCACAAGCTCTATCATTGTACAGTGTTGTACTCAACCATCACTAAAGTGTTCTCACAAGCTCTATCATTGTACAGTGTTGTACTCAACCATCACTAAAGTGTTCTCACAAGCTCTATCATTGTACAGTGTTGTACTCAACCATCACTAAAGTGTTCTCACAAGCTCTATCATTGTACAGTGTTGTACTCAACCATTTTTTATCTATGTTACAATCGTTAAATTATTTTTGTTAGACAAACAGCTGTAAAAACAACAAGAATTAGCTTAGTTTGTTAGGTTTGTGATCTATCAACTCCACCAGAGTAATTCAGGTCATATACAAAACAGTCACTAACATCAACGTTATTTTAAGCCTTAATATATCACGGGTTAAAATTAACTTTTAGGTTAAATACACTGACCTTGCCTAACCTTCCTACAATTAACCTAATATAACTTTAAGTTAGAAACTACTAGTTTAAGTCAGACTAAATAATGTCAGCATTATCAAACTTCATTTAAATATATTTATCTCCCAATGTTGCAGCGTGATGAATGTTGGCATGTTGCAGCGTGATGAATGTTGGCATGTTGCAGCGTGATGAATGTTGACATGTTGCAGCGTGATGAATGTTGACATGTTGCAGCGTGATGAATGTTGACATGTTGCAGCGTGATGAATGTTGGCATGTTGCAGCGTGATGAATGTTGGCATGTTGCAGCGTGATGAATGTTGACATGTTGCAGCGTGATGAATGTTGACATGTTGCAACGTGATGAATGTTGACATGTTGCAGCGTGATGAATGTTGACATGTTGCAGCGTGATGAATGTTGACATGTTGCAGCGTGATGAATGTTGACATGTTGCAGCGTGATGAATGTTGACATGTTGCAGCGTGATGAATGTTGACATGTTGCAGCGTGATGAATGTTGACATGTTGCAGCGTGATGAATGTTGACATGTTGCAGCGTGATGAATGTTGACATGTTGCAGCGTGATGAATGTTGACATGTTGCAGCGTGATGAATGTTGACATGTTGCAGCGTGTGATGAATGTTGACATGGTGCAGCGTGATGAATGTTGACATGTTGCAGCGTGATGAATGTTGACATGTTGCAGCGTGATGAATGTTGACATGTTGCAGCGTGATGAATGTTGACATGTTGCAGCGTGATGAATGTTGACATGTTGCAGCGTGATGAATGTTGACATGTTGCAGCGTGATGAATGTTGACATGTTGCAGCGTGATGAATGTTGACATGTTGCAGCATGATGAATGTTGACATGTTGCAGCGTGATGAATGTTGACATGTTGCAGCGTGATGAATGTTGGCATGTTGCAGCATGATGAATGTTGACATGTTGCAGCGTGATGGATGTTGACATGTTGCAGCATGATGAATGTTGACATGTTGCAGCGTGATGAATGTTGACATGTTGCAGCGTGATGAATGTTGGCATGTTGCAGCATGATGAATGTTGACATGTTGCAGCGTGATGGATGTTGACATGTTGCAGCGTGATGAATGTTGACATGTTGCAGCGTGATGAATGTTGACATGTTGCAGCGTGATGAATGTTGACATGTTGCAGCGTGATGAATGTTGACATGTTGCAGCATGATGAATGTTGACATGTTGCAGCGTGATGAATGTTGACATGTTGCAGCGTGATGAATGTTGACATGTTGCAGCGTGATGAATGTTGACATGTTGCAGCGTGATGAATGTTGACATGTTGCAGCGTGATGAATGTTGACATGGTGCAGCGTGATGAATGTTGACATGTTGCAGCGTGATGAATGTTGACATGTTGCAGCGTGATGAATGTTGACATGTTGCAGCGTGATGAATGTTGACATGTTGCAGCGTGATGAATGTTGGCATGTTGCAGCATGATGAATGTTGACATGTTGCAGAGTGATGAATGTTGACATGTTGCAGCGTGATGGATGTTGACATGTTGCAGCGTGATGAATGTTGACATGTTGCAGCGTGATGAATGTTGACATGTTGCAGCAATAAATTACATCTTTGACAAAGTGATCGTTGCTTTATGAGCCAAGATAACAAACTCTGCATAAAAAGCACCACGATTATATATGAATATCTGTGGGAGTAGAGTGCGCGCGTGTGTGTGTACTCACGCAGTTGTGGTTGCAGGGGTCGAGTCATAGCTCCTGGCCCCGTGTGTGTGTGTGTGTGTGTGTGTGTGTTGCAATGTTTGTCTTCCCTCGAGACCTAAGATGTTTACTGAAAGTATTCTTATGTAAACATTATAGAGGCAGAGAGAGGCAGTGTTTCCACAAGTCACTTCTGTAGCTGGTCTATCAGTGTAGCTGGTATGTCAGTGTAGCTGGTCTGTCAGTGTAGCTGGTATGTCAGTGTAGCTGGTCTGTCAGTGTAGCTGGTATGTCAGTGTAGCTGGTCTGTCAGTGTAGCTGGTCTGTCAGTGTAGCTGGTCTGTCAGTGTAGCTGGTCTGTCAGTGTAGCTGGTCTACCAGTGTAGCTGGTATGTCAGTGTAGCTGGTCTGTCAGTGTAGCTGGTATGTCAGTGTAGCTGGTCTGTCAGTGTAGCTGGTATGTCAGTGTAGCTGGTCTGTCAGTGTAGCTGGTATGTCAGTGTAGCTGGTCTGTCAGTGTAGCTGGTCTGTCAGTGTAGCTGGTATGTCAGTGTAGCTGGTATGTCAGTGTAGCTGGTCTGTCAGTGTAGCTGGTATGTCAGTGTAGCTGGTATGTCAGTGTAGCTGGTCTGTCAGTGTTGCTGGTATGTCAGTGTAGCTGGTCTGTCAGTGTTGCTGGTATGTCAGTGTTGCTGGTATGTCAGTGTTGCTGGTATGTCAGTGTTGCTGGTCTGTCAGTGTTGCTGGTATGTCAGTGTAGCTGGTCTGTCAGTGTTGCTGGTATGTCAGTGTAGCTGGTATGTCAGTGTAGCTGGTATGTCAGTGTAGCTGGTCTGTCAGTGTAGCTGGTATGTCAGTGTAGCTGGTCTGTCAGTGTAGCTGGTATGTCAGTGTAGCTGGTCTGTCAGTGTAGCTGGTATGTCAGTGTAGCTGGTATGTCAGTGTAGCTGGTATGTCAGTGTTGCTGGTCTATCAGTGTAGCTGGTATGTCAGTGTAGCTGGTCTGTCAGTGTAGCTGGTATGTGAGTGTAGCTGGTATGTCAGTGTAGCTGGTCTATCAGTGTAGCTGGTATGTCAGTGTAGCTGGTCTGTCAGTGTAGCTGGTATGACAGTGTAGCTGGTCTGTCAGTGTAGCTGGTATGTCAGTGTAGATGGTCTGTCAGTGTAGCTGGTATGTCAGTGTAGCTGGTATGTCAGTGTAGCTGGTCTGTCAGTGTAGCTGGTATGTCAGTGTAGATGGTCTGTCAGTGTACCTGGTATGTCAGTGTAGCTGGTATGTCAGTGTAGCTGGTATGTCAGTGTAGCTGGTCTGTCAGTGTTGCTGGTATGTCAGTGTAGCTGGTATGTCAGTGTAGCTGGTCTGTCAGTGTAGCTGGTCTGTCAGTGTAGCTGGTCTGTCAGTGTTGCTGGTATGTCAGTGTAGCTGGTATGTCAGTGTAGCTGGTCTGTCAGTGTTGCTGGCATGTCAGTGTAGCTGGTATGTCAGTGTAGCTGGTCTGTCAGTGTTGCTGGCATGTCAGTGTAGCTGGCATGTCAGTGTAGCTGGTCTGTCAGTGTTACTGGCATGTCAGTGCAGCTGGTCTGCCAGTACAGCTGGTCTGTCAGTGTAGCTGGTCTGTCAGTGTAGCTGGTCTGTCAGTGTAGCTGGTCTGTCAGTGTAGCTGGTCTGTCAGTGTTGCTGGCATGTCAGTGTAGCTGGTATGTCAGTGTTGCTGGTATGTCAGTGTAGCTGGTCTGTCAGTGTTGCTGGTCTGTCAGTGTAGCTGGTCTGCCAGTGTTGCTGGCATGTCAGCGTAGCTGGTCTGTCAGTGTTGCTGGCATGTCAGCGTAGCTGGTCTGTGAGTGTAGCTGGTCTGTCAGTGTAGCTGGTCTGTCAGTGTTGCTGGCATGTCAGTGTAGCTGGTCTGTCAGTGTTGCTGGTCTGTCAGTGTAGCTGGTCTGTCAGTGTTGCTGGCATGTCAGTGTAGCTGGTCTGTCAGTGTTGCTGGTCTGTCAGTGTAGCTGGTCTGTCAGTGTTGCTGGCATGTCAGTGTAGCTGGTCTGTCAGTGTTGCTGGCATGTCAGTGTAGCTGGTCTGTCAGTGTTAGTGGCATGTCAGTGTAGCTGGTCTGCCAGTACAGCTGGTCTGTCAGTGTAGCTGGTATGTCAGTGTAGCTGGTCTGTCAGTGTTGCTGGCATGTCAGTGTGGCTGGTCTGCCAGTACAGATGGTCTGTCAGTGTAGCTGGTCTGTCAGTGTAGCTGGTTTGTTAATGTAGCTGGTCTGTCAGTGTAGCTGGCATGTCATTTTAGCTGGTCCGTCAGTTTACCTGGTCTGTCAGTGTAGCTGGTCTGGCAGTGTAGCTAGCATGTCATTGTAGCTGGTCTGTCAGTGTAGCCGGTTTTTTAGTGTAGCTGGTCTGTCAGTGTAGCTGGTTTTTTAGTGTAGCTGGTCTGTCAGTGTAGTTGATACGTCAGTGTAGCTGGTCTGTCAGTGTAGCTGGTTTGTCAGTGTAGTTGGTCAGTCAGCGTAGCTGGACTGTCAGTGTAGCTGGTATATCAGTGTAGCTGACATGTCAGTGTAGCTGGTATGTCAGTGTAGCTGCTCTGTCAGTGTAGCTGGTTTGTTAATATAGCTGGTCTGTCAGTGAAGCTCGTCTGTCAGTGCAGCTGGTCTGTCAGTGTAGCTGGTATGTCAGTGTAGCTGGTCTGTCAGTGCAACTGGTCTGTCAGTGTTGCTGGTATGTCAGTGTAGCTGGTCTGTCAGTGCAGCTGGTCTGTCAGTGTTGCTGGTATGTCAGTGTAGCTGGTCTGTCAGTGTAGCTGGTCTGTCAGTGTAGCTGGTCTGTCAGTGTTGCTGGTATGTCAGTGTAGCTGGTCTGTCAGTGTAGCTGGTCTGTCAGTGTTGCTGGTCTGTCAGTGTAGCTGGTCTGTCAGTGTTGCTGGTATGTCTGTGTATCTGGTCTGTCAGTGTAGCTGGTATGTCAGTGTTGCTGGTCTGTCAGTGTAGCTGGTCTGTCAGTGTTGCTGGTATGTCAGTGTTGCTGGTCTGTCAGTGTTGCTGGTATGTCAGTGTAGCTGGTCTGTCAGTGTAGCTGGTCTGTCAGTGTTGCTGGTCTGTCAGTGTAGCTGGTCTGTCAGTGTAGCTGGTCTGTCAGTGTTGCTGGTCTTTCTCTCCAGCTGGTCAATCACTACAGGTGGTCTATCACTACAGGTGGTCTATCACTACAGGTGGTCTATCACTACAGGTGGTCTATCACTATAGGTGGTCTATCACTACAGGTGGTCTATCACTACAGGTGGTCTATCACTACAGGTGGTCTATCACTACAGGTGGTCTATCACTACAGGTAGTTTCTCTCTCTAGCTGGTCAATCACTGCAGGTGGCCACTCACTGCAGGTGGTTTCTCTCTCCAGCTGGTCAATCATTGCAGGTGGTCTCTCACTGCAGGTGGTCACTCACTGTAGGTGGTCACAGTGTAGCAGTAATCCAGTAACTGCATGATCAGTGACACCCATTACTAGCATGCTAGCAATTGTCTAAAATTAACTGTGTGTATCATGTTACAAAGGCCAGCATTGGGAGGAGGTATTTTCCTGACAAATAAAACACCACCACTGAAATATGGTGGCACCTGTAACAGAGGATGGAACTTGTAACAGGATGGCATTTGTAACAGATCTTACATATAACAGGATGGCACTTGTAACAAGATCTTACATATAACAGGATGGCACTCGTAACAGAGGATGGCACTTGTAACAGGATGGCACTTGTAACAGGATGGCACTTGTAACAGAGGATGGCACTTGTAACAGGATGGCACTTGTAATAGGATGGCACTTGTAACAGAGGATGGCACTTGTAACAGGATGGCACTTGTAACAGGATGGCACTTGTAACAGGATGGCACTTATAACAGAGGATGGCACTTGTAACAGGATGGCACTTGTAACAGGATGGCACTAGTAACAAGATCTTACATATAACAGGATGGCACTTGTAACAGGATGGCATTTGTAACAGGATGGCACTTGTAACAGAGGATGACACTTATAACAGGATGGCACTTGTAACAGAGGATGGCACTTGTAACACAATGGCACTTGTAACAGGATGGCACTTGTAACAGGATGGCACTTGTAACAGGATGCTACCTGCAACAGGATGGAACTTGTAACAGGATGGCATTAATAACAGGATGATACATGTCACAGGATGGCAATTGTAATAAGATGGCACTTGTAACAGGATGATACATGTAACAGGATGGCACCTGTAACATGATGGCACTTGTAACAGGATGGCATTTATAACAGGATGGCATTTATAACAGGATGGCACTTGTCACAGGATGGCAATTGTAATAAGATGGCACTTGTAACAGGATGATACATGTAACAGGATGGCACCTGTAACATGATGGCGCTTATAACAGGATGGCACTTATAGAATGATGGCACTTGTAATAGGATGGCACCTGTAATAGGATGGCACTTGTAACAGGATGGCACTTGCAACAGGATGGCACTTGTAATAGGATGGCACTTGTAACAGGATGGTACCTGTAGCAAGAAGGCACTTGTAACAGGATGGTACCTGTAACAGGATGGCACTTGTAATAGGATGGCACCTGTAATAGGATGGCACTTGTAACAGGATGGCACTTGTAACAGGATGGCACCAGTGCCTTGTGGCAATCATACGAGAAATATAAGTTAACTGACTCTATCACGCAACTCCTTATTCAATCAGTTTTTGTTCTCTTATTACAGCTGGAGTGTTTGTTAATTTGACTTACTGATCCACAGACCAAGACCTTCCACGGGCTTACCGGTCCACAGACTGAGACCTTCCACTGGCTTACCGGTCCAATAGTCGGCTACAAGTGTAAAGTGGAAATTTAGATATGCACTGAGATGAAGAACCACATGTTAAATTATCTTGCAGATAGACAGGTAGGCAGGCAGGCAGGCAGGCAGGCAGGCAGGCAGGCAGGCAGGCAGGCAGGCAGGCAGGCAGGCAGGCAGGCAGGCAGGCAGGAAGGAAAGTAGACACGTAGGCAGGCAGTCAGGAAGGAAGGTAGACAGGTAGGCAGGCAGGCAGGCAGGTACACAGGTACGCAGGCAGGCAGGAAGGCAGGTACACAGGTACGCAGGCAGGCAGGCAGGCAGGCAGGCAGGCAGGCAGGCAGGCAGGCAGGCAGGCAGGCAGGCAGGAAGGAAAGTAGACAAGTAGGCAGGCAGTCAGGAAGGAAGGTAGACAGGTAGGCAGGCAGGCAGGCAGGTACACAGGTACGCAGGCAGGCAGGCAGGCAGGTACACAGGTACGCAGGCAGGCAGGCAGGCAGGCAGGCAGGCAGGCAGGCAGGCAGGCAGGCAGGCAGGCAGGCAGGAAGGAAAGTAGACAAGTAGGCAGGCAGTCAGGAAGGAAGGTAGACAGGTAGGCAGGCAGGCAGGCAGGTACACAGGTACGCAGGCAGGCAGGCAGGCAGGTACACAGGTACGCAGGCAGGCAGGCAGGCAGGCAGGCAGGCAGGCAGGCAGGCAGGCAGGAAGGAAAGTAGACAGGTAGGCAGGCAGTCAGGAAGGAAGGTAGACAGGTAGGCAGGCAGGCAGGCAGGTACACAGGTACGCAGGCAGGCAGGCAGGCAGGCAGGTACACAGGTACGCAGACAGGCAGGCAGGCAGACAGGCAGGCAGGCAGGTCGGCAGGCAGGCAGGCAGACAGGCAGGCAGGCAGGTCGGCAGGCAGGCAGGCAGACCAGCAGGCAGGCAGGCAGGCAGGAAGGAAGGAAGGAAGGAAGGAAGGTATACAGGTAGGCAGGCAGGCAGGCAGGCAGGCAGGTACACAGGTACGCAGGCAGGCAGGAAGGCAGGCAGGCAGGTACACAGGTACGCAGGCAGGCAGGAAGGCAGGAAGGCAGGCAGGCAGTTACACATGTACGCAGGCAGGCAGGCAGGCAGGCAGACAGGCAGGCAGGAAGGAAGGAAGGAAGAAAGGAAGGTAGACAGGTAGGCAGGCAGGTACACAGGTACGCAGGCAGGCAGGCAGGAAGGCAGGCAGGCAGGCAGGCAGGTACACAGGTACGCAGGTAGGCAGGAAGGCAGGCAGGCAGGTACACAGGCACGCAGGTAGGCAGGAAGGCAGGCAGGCAGTTACACAGGTACGCAGGCAGGCAGGCAGACAGGCAGGCAGGTACACAGGTACGCAGGCAGGCAGGAAGGCAGGCAGGCAGGTACACAGGTACGCAGGCAGGCAGGAAGGCAGGCAGGCAGGCAGGCAGGCAGGCAGTTACACATGTACGCAGGCAGGCAGGCAGACAGGCAGGAAGGCAGGCAGGCAGGCAGGCAGGCAGGCAGTTACACATGTACGCAGGCAGGCAGGCAGACAGGCAGGAAGGCAGGCAGGCAGGCAGGCAGGCAGGCAGTTACACATGTACGCAGGCAGGCAGGCAGACAGGCAGGCCAGCAAGAAACTTACACCATGCACTTGTCTTTCACAGCTGCATGACAACACTTGTTGCTGAACTCTGAGAGACACACGACTCACACCTTGAATATCATCATACAACATTCTGCTGTATTGTCTCCTGGTGTGAGCTATAGTAAACTGTGATTATCCAGGTGTGAGCTATAGTAAACTGTGATTATCCAGGTGTGAGCTTAGTAAACTGTGATTATCCAGGTGTGAGCTATAGTAAACTGTGATTATCCAGGTGTGAGCTATAGTAAACTGTGATTATCCAGGTGTGAGCTATAGTAAACTGTGATTATCCAGGTGTGAGCTACAGTAAACTGTGATTATCCAGGTGTGAGCTATAGTAAACTGTGATTGGTGGAGGCTTCCTCCACCCTTCATATGTGTATCATTCAACACAAGGAGTGGCGGAGGCTTGATACTCCGTCTTCAAATCCCGGCCTCTGGTCTCTGATCAATCACACTATTGGAAGGTGAGGGAGAGGAAGAGAGAGAGAGAGAGAAAGTCAATGTCTGGGTTTTTAAAGTGAGAAATCGAGATCTGGAAGAAATATGAGATGAGAGAGGGTGGATTAAAGCGAGGAAATGAGAGTGGACTAAAGTGAGGAAATGAGAGAGTGGAATAAAGTGAGCGTAAACAGGGAATAAAGACAAAAGAATAAAAATCATTAGGAGGAGGAAATGAACCGATAAGGGGTAATATTAAAGAAGAGATGGGAAGGAATAAGGATAAGAGAGAGAGAGAGGAGAAATTGGGAAAAGAGAAACGAATGGGAAAAGCACATATAGAATGGATTTAGCAGTGAAGGGAAGGAACGAGGGCTTAGAGAGGAGGGGAAGGGTAGAGTGAGAGGAAGAATGAGCAGGGTAGATAAGAGAGGATAGGGATAGCCGGAAGTGAGGGAATTCATGGATCCCTGGAGGAGGTGATGGAGGAGGTGTGGAGGTGGTGATAGAGGTGGTGGTGGAGGTGCTGGTGATGGAGGAGGTGTGGAGGTGGTGGTAGAGGTGGTGGTGGAGGTGCTGGTGATGGAGGAGGTGTGGAGGTGGTGATAGAGGTGGTGGTGGAGGTGCTGGTGGTGGTGGAGGTGCTGGTGATGGTGGAGGTGATAGAAGTCCTGGTGGTAAAACTTTTTAAAATTGGAGGTGTTGGAGGAAACAAAGCTGCGATATTTTTTGAACGAAAAAACAAATCGTAAAATTTAGTCCCATATTTTGGAACAGTGATTGGCAGCTTGTGTGAATTGTAGTTTTAACTTCAGGCGGCTGGAAGTGAGCTTGTAATGACGAAGCTGAATTGTTTTGTTTTGTGAAGAATAAAAATCACAATACTAAGACCGGAACCTTGATGACGTGTGACTCCTTTGTGTTGGAGGACGTGCTGGAAGGTGTTGGAGGTGCTGGAGGAGATGACAGAGATGTAGGTGTTGGAGGGCGTGCTGGAGGAAGTGTTGGAGGCGCTGGAGGAGATGATAGAGATGTAGATGTTAGAGCCGTTGGAGGAGGTGTTGGAGGGGATGCTGGAAGAGGTGCTGGAAAAGTGTTGAGGGCGGTGTAGCTAGACTACATTTAGTCCGCGATGACCCAGTACTGAACGAAACACTACTTAGTCCCACCTACAATATCTAGAATGGTTATAAAACGTAATATATTATGAATGAAGCCGTGGCTGGAACTGACAAGGAATTTGCGTGAGACTGCTGCCTGGAACCAGCTTTAATATTATGCTTGGCACTGTGCCTTTTGGCACTAGATTTTTCTATAATGTTTGCAAGTGCTTACTGGGGTTGCTGCTTGAAATATGCATGAGAATGCCTTCACTACAGCTGATGCAACACACCAATAATGCCTGGATTTGTACCCGGAACCTCTCCTGGAAATGGTCTTGCTTCTCCGGGCTTAAGACTGCTGCTGCTGCAACAATGGTTACAAAGAACTTTCTGGAACACTGCTGACAGTGCGACAACGAAGCTGGAAATTGGTTGAATAAGACGCGTGCGCAACGACAGGGTATTTAAAGAACAATACACGAGTAACCAGGACGTAGAAGACAGAAGCTTACGAAGACGTTTCGGTCAGACATTGACCATTTACAAGTCACACTCTCTTTGTCCCGTCCCTGTCTTCCTCTGCTATATATACTATATCCCTCACCTTCGTGTGTTAGTGTAAATGGTCCAAGTCGGACCAAAATGTTGCCATAAGCTTCTATGTGCGAGTTATTTGTCCTGAACAAGGTATTTATTATTTTTCATAGCCAGAGATACCAAAATGTTGCACATGTTTAATTCATCAACTTGTCTGTATCATATGAGCCGAAAGTAGGGGTTAAACAACGCCTGGATAATGAGAGGCTGGTTACGAGAAAAACTGTTAATATCTTGACTGAAGAACCTTCACCAGCAACAAGGTTGCTGCAGGAACCCATTTGGAGAGATCCACCAAGAATCACGTAACTAATATAAAGTTTGTTTTGGGGAGAAAAACAATGAAGTGTGTGAGAGCGTTTGCAAGAAGAATCCGCAGAAAGAAAACAGTGATTCTCCTCGTAATAAGGAAGCCATTTTCTGGAAATTGACTCAAGAGAAAACGCTGGTTTCTCTGTCACTTGCAAAGTTATGATGTTGAAACTAAAGAGAACGATCCTAACCTTTATTTTCTCGTTCTCATGAGTGTAACAAACTGATGAGAAGCGTCAATTAAGAGTATACCTTGAATATATTTATTAATAGATTAAACAACTGTATGAGTGAGTGTAAAAGTTGCCTGGGTAAGAGATGATGATACAGTGTTAAGTATGTAAATAAACAACGTGTAGTACTAAGATATTTACTGGAGATGTTTCGATCACAAGACAGATAAAAGTCCTGTCAGCGAAACGTTTCCTAAATAAATATCATTATTTATATAGCTGCCTTGCCTGGGCCAGAAGAACTTACGAGTGACTTATAGTGAACAACATCTACATACGTAATACAGAACGTGATGGAGCTGAACCCAAGGCAGGTGACTCCTATTTACCATAAGAATGTTAGGACACACCCATATTAACATTCCTATAATATATAGAAATATACGTACTGGATTAATGTTGTTAGACCGGCATGGACCAGTGGATAGCACACACGCCTATCAATTTTAAGACTCGCCTGCCAGAGGTTTGAATCCCACCCGTTCTATGATTTGCTTGTAATTATTACGATTTCCTGAGTCAGAATCCATATACATGTAAGTAACGGGCGGTATATAGTGAAGGACATTATATACATATAATGAACGTGTGGTATATAATGAATGACTGCATCACACCTAGTGTCTGACTGAACGTGTGGTATATAATGAACGACTGGATCGTACCTAGTGTCTGACTGAACCAAAATTCGAACTTATTGCAATATACAAAATTAATAAGATCCAGGAAATGAATGGAAAATGCAAAATGAAGAAAATTCACACAAGAGATAAAAAAAATATATAGGAAAGACCAAAAAATAAAGGACTGTTTGGGGAAACAAAATAAAAAGTTATTTACCCAAGCGTAAAAATGTGCATAAAAAAAGGCCTAAAGAGTAACGAGCTATTGTTGTAGAGGAATTATCGTAGTTATCGTAGGAAGAAGCAGAGAGCTAGCAATCATGTGCAAGCCAAGGGGAAAATGGTGAGCAATCATGACAACGAGGAACCCAGGAAAATAACCATCCCTTCTATCCCACCCACACGAAGTAGGAAAGATGGAAGAGGATGGTTAACGATGGGGTCATGAGAGGAGGCAACGAAGGTGAAAGAAGGCAGAGAATATGAAGGCATGGAACTGAAAAGAAGATAGGGAACAGGAAAGGCAGGAAACATGAAAGGTAGGGAACAGTAAAGGCAGGAAACATGAAAGAAGATAAGGAATAAGAAGACAAGCGGCAGGAAAGAAGACAGGGAGCACGACAAAACAAAACAAGAAAGAGAGAAGGGCACGGAAGAGGAAACAGGAGACTGGAAACAGGAAAGAAGTGTGTGACAGTAAACTTGGGAGGCAGGAAGAGAAGTGGAACCAGAGGAACACGTTGATAACTGATGTGAGGAACACGTTGATAACTGATGTGAGTGAGAGAGAGAGAGAGAGAGAGAGAGAGAGAGAGAGAGAGAGAGAGAGAGAGAGACAGACAGACAGACAGACAG
>NC_091374.1:327098-352098 GCF_038502225.1 Cherax quadricarinatus
TAGGATGGATGAAAGATGGATAATGGGAAGGATGAAAGATGGATAATGGGAAGGATGGAAGATGGATAATGGGAAGGATGAAAGATGGATAATGGGAAGGATGAAAGATGGATAATGGGAAGGATGGAAGATGGATAATGGGATGGATGAAAGATGGATAATGGGATGGATGAAAGATGGATAATGGGAAGGATGAAAGATGGATAATGGGAAGGATGGAAGATGGATAATGGGATGGATGAAAGATGGATAATGGGAAGGATGAAAGATGGATAATGAGGAGGATGGAAGATGGATAATGGGAAGGATGGAAGATGGATAATGGGAAGGATGGAAGATGGATAATGGGAAGGATGGAAGATGGATAATGGGAAGGATGAAAGATGGATAATAGGAAGGATGGAAGGTGGATAATGGGAAGGATGAAAGATGGATAATAGGAAGGATGAAAGGTGGATAATAGGAAGGATGAAAGATGGATAATGGGAAGGATGGAAGATGGATAATGGGAAGGATGGAAGATGGATAATGGGAAGGATGAAAGATGGATAATGGGAAGGATGAAAGATGGATAATGGGGAGGATGGAAGATGGATAATGGGAAGGATGGAAGATGGATAATGGGAAGGATGGAAGATGGATAATGGGAAGGATGGAAGATGGATAATGGGAAGGATGGAAGATGGATAATGGGAAGGATGGAAGATGGATAATGGGAAGGATGGAAGGTGGATAATGGGAAGGATGGAAGATGGATAATGGGAAGGATGGAAGGTGGATAATGGGAAAGATGGAAGATGGATAATGGGAAGGATGGAAGATGGATAATGGGAAGGATGGAAGATGGATAATGGGAAGGATGGAAGATGGATAATGGGAAGGATGAAAGATGGATAATAGGAAGGATGGAAGGTGGATAATGGGAAGGATGAAAGATGGATAATAGGAAGGATGAAAGATGGATAATAGGAAGGATGAAAGATGGATAATGGGAAGGATGGAAGATGGATAATGGGAAGGATGGAAGATGGATAATGGGATGGATGAAAGATGGATAATGGGAAGGATGAAAGATGGATAATGGAAGATGGATAATGGGAAGGATGGAAGATGGATAATGGGAAGGATGGAAGATGGATAATGGGAAGGATGGAAGATGGATAATGGGAAGGATGGAAGATGGATAATGGGAAGGATGGAAGATGGATAATGGGAAGGATGGAAGGTGGATAATGGGAAGGATGGAAGATGGATAATGGGAAGGATGGAAGGTGGATAATGGGAAAGATGGAAGATGGATAATGGGAAGGATGGAAGATGGATAATGGGAAGGATGGAAGATGGATAATGGGAAGGATGGAAGATGGATAATGAGAAGGATGGAAGATGGGTAATGGGAAGGATGGAAGATGGATAATGGGATGGATGGAAGATGGATAATGGGAAGGATGGAAGATGGATAATGGGAAGGATGGAAGATGGATAATGGGATGGATGAAAGATGGATAATGGGAAGGATGAAAGATGGATAATGGGAAGGATGGAAGATGGATAATGGGAAGGATGAAAGATTGACAATGAGAAGGATGAAAGATGGATAATGGGAAGGAGGAAAGATGGATAATGGGAAGGATGGAAGATGGATAATGGAAAGGATGGAAGATGGATAATGGGAAGGATGGAAGATGGATAATGGGAAGGATGGAAGATGGATAATGGGACGGAAGATGGATAATGGGAAGGATGGAAGATGGATAATGGGAAGGATGGAGGATGGGTAAAGGGAAAGGGGTGAAATAAAGGGTCTTTTTTTTTACTCTCCCTTTAACCTACTTTCCACACATCACTTATTCTTGCCCCCCTCCCTCTTCCCATTCCCTTCCTCCGTCTTACCTGCCTCACCCATCCCCTCCCATGCCTTCTCCCCCTCCCCAATCTTATCTTTCCCCATTCCTCTTCTTTATTACCACCATTGCCATAATCTCCTCCGTTCGTTGAGTTCCTTCGTTCTTCCAGTCTCCATAATGTGCTGATTCTCTGAACTATTCCATTACATCTGTCTCTCCTCCTTCCTTCCTCCCCCTCTTCCCTCTCCTCTTCTTCTTCACATTAGCAATATTAATCTTCTTCATCTGCCTGTCTTTATCCATCTTTTGCTCCCTCATTTACCTTCCTATCTTTCACTCTCTTAAATTCCTGGAGTCTGAAAGTGTTTTACGGTGCCTAAAAATGTTTGATGGCCTTTTTCGGGTGTCTGAAAGAGTTCCTCGGGTGTTTAAAGTGTTTTTGGGTATTTGGAAGTGGTTTCGGGTGCTTAAAAGTGTTCTTGGGTGTTTAAATGTGTTTTTGGGTATCTGAAAGTGTTTGTCGGGTGTCTGAAAGAGTTTTTCGGGTGTTTGAAAGAGTTTTCGGGAGGTTGAAAGTGTTTTTCGGGTGTCTGAAAGTGTTCTTCGGGTGTATGAAAATGTTTTTTCGAACGTTTGAAAGTGTTCAACTATATCGGACTTTTCATTTTTTCTCTCGTGTATTTCTGTCTCTTACGACCAGAAAACAGAATGAACTTAATGAAAACTCTATGGATAAAAACTATATACACAGCTTCAAGTACATGTATAATAGTGAGTAAGAGGCTATAAAATACATATTATACAAGTCTATAATACATATATTATACAAGAGGGTAAACTAAGTAAGTTAGATAACGATACAGAAACGTGGTAGTTAAGTTTACCTGGCTAATACACCATCAACACTTTTAAGTCTGCTGAAAAGGACCTCAATGTGAGTTCGAAATAATATACAGTATTCATATTAATTAATGTTTAACTGCTTATTACACTTCAGTGTTTGGAGATCATTATCTCTCTCTCTCTCTCTCTCTCTCTTACACACACACACATCAGCGCCGTCAGGTAGTGGAGAGAGGAAGGTGGCAACACCCAGGGGATGAATTCATATAAGTTTATCATGTACAACATAACCTGGGTGTTGAGGGAGGGGAGGATGGGAAGGGGAGCAGGGGGAGAGGAGGATCGGAAGGGGAGGAGGAGCGAGGGAAGCAGGGGAGGGGAGGAGAGGGAAGGGAAGGAAAGGTCTTCCGTGTTTAGTACAAAGATATACAAGTAATCAGTTTTGGAAGATAAATGTCTTATAGTATTTTCCGAGTTTACTGCTGAGTCTTTGTCAGTTACTGGCTAGTAGAACTGGGAAGTAGAACTGGGAAGTAGAACTGGCTAGTAGAACTGGGAAGTAGAACTGGACTGAAATTAAGTATTTCCAATAAATGAATACTTGATCTGTATCTTCTTGGGCCATAAACATAGATATAGTTTACTCTCAGACCTCTCTCTCCCTAGGAGAGTTTGTTGTTTGTAAGTGATGGTGACTACTGCTTGTTGCTACCACTAAGTGATGGTGACTACTGCTTGTTGCTACCACTAAGTGATGGTGACTACTGCTTGTTGCTACCACTAAGTGATGGTGACTACTGCTTGTTGCTACCACTAAGTGGTGGTAACTACTGCTTGTTGCTACCACTAAGTGATAGTGAGTACTGCTTGTTGCTACCACTAAGTGATGGTGACAATTGCTTGTTGCTACCACTAAGTGATGATGACCACTGCTTGTTGCTACCACTAAGTGATGGTGACTACTGCTTGTTGCTACCACTAAGTGATGGTGACCACTGCTTGTTGCTACCACTAAGTGATGGTAACTACTGCTTGTTGCTACCACTAAGTGATGGTGACCACTGCTTGTTGCTACCACTAAGTGATGGTGACTACTGCTTGTTGCTACCACTAAGTGATGGTGACTACTGCTTGTTGCTACCACTAAGTGATGGTAACTACTGCTTGTTGCTACCACTAAGTGATGATAACCACTGCTTGTTGCTACCACTAAGTGATGGTAACCTACTGCTTGTTCTACCACTAAGTGATGATAACTACTGCTTGTTGCTACCACTAAGTGATGGTGACCACTGCTTGTTGCTACCACTAAGTGATGGTGACTACTGCTTGTTGCTACCACTAAGTGATGGTGACCACTGCTTGTTGCTACCACTAAGTGATGGTGACCACTGCTTGTTGCTACCACTAAGTGATGGTAACCACTGCTTGTTGCTACCACTAAGTGATGGTGACTACTGCTTGTTGCTACCACTAAGTGATGGTGACTACTGCTTGTTGCTACCGCTAAGTGATGGTAACCACTGCTTGTTGCTACCACTAAGTGATGGTAACCACTGCTTGTTGCTACCACTAAGTGATGGTGACCACTGCTTGTTGCTACCACTAAGTGGTGGTGACTCTACTTGTTCCCTTAAGTGGCTAACCACTTTGTTGATAAGGTGATCTCCACTGCTTGTTGCTACCACTAAGTGATGGTGACTACTGCTTGTTGCTACCACTAAGTGGATGGTGACCATGCTTATTGCTACCACTAAGTGATGGTGACTACTGCTTGTTGCTACCACTAAGTGATGGTGACTACTGCTTGTTGCTACCGCTGTGATGGTAACCACTGCTTGTTGCTACCACTAAGTGATGGTAACCACTGCTTGTTGCTACCACTAAGTGATGGTGACCACTGCTTGTTGCTACCACTAAGTGATGGTGACCACTGCTTGTTGCTACCACTAAGTGATGGTGACTACTGCTTGTTGCTACCGCTAAGTGATGGTAACCACTGCTTGTTGCTACCACTAAGTGATGGTGACTACTGCTTGTTGCTACCACTAAGTGATGGTAACCACCGCTTGTTGCTACCACTAAATGATGGTGACCACTGCTTGTTGCTACCACTAAGTGATGGTGACCACTGCTTGTTGCTACCACTAAGTGATGGTGACCACTGCTTGTTGCTACCACTAAGTGATGGTGACCACTGCTTGTTGCTACCACTAAGTGATGGTGACCACTGCTTGTTGCTACCACTAAGTGATGGTGACCACTGCTTGTTGCTACCACTAAGTGATGGTGACCACTGCTTGTTGCTACCACTAAGTGATGGTGACCACTGCTTGTTGCTACCACTAAGTGATGGTGACCACTGCTTGTTGCTACCACTAAGTGATGGTGACCACTGCTTGTTGCTACCACTAAGTGATGGTGACCACTGCTTGTTGCTACCACTAAGTGATGGTAACCACCGCTTGTTGCTACCACTAAGTGATGGTGACCACTGCTTGTTGCTACCACTAAGTGATGGTGACCACTGCTTGTTGCTACCACTAAGAGCTAAACTGCTCCAATTCCTTGGATCAACAGCCCATTGCCATCATCAAGGGACACCTCACTCTCAAAAACTGTGACAGGTATATTACAGGTAAGATCTGTCACTTACACTGTGACAGGTACATTACAGGTAAGATCTGTCACCTACACTGTGACAGGTATATTACAGGTAAGATGTCACTTACACTGTGACAGGTATATTACAGGTAAGATCTGTCACCTACACTGTGACAGGTATATTACAGGTAAGACCTGTCACCTACACTGTGACAGGTATATTACAGGTAAGATGTCACTTACACTGTGACAGGTATATTACAGGTAAGATCTGTCACCTACACTGTGACAGGTATATTACAGGTAAGACCTGTCACCTACACTGTGACAGGTATATTACAGGTAAGATCTGTCACCTACACTGTGACAGGTATATTACAGGTAAGATGTCACTTACACAAGGGTCATTAATGATAATTGACTCAGACAATATTATCAATTACGCTTGTATTAATCCTTACAACGTAGATTCAAGAAAACTATTCCTCAATACACACTGAAACACGCATCCTCCACGGAGCTAGACCAAAGATAATTATGGGCGTCCAACCGGAGCCAGACGATGTTTCCCCATACCCCGGGGCACCAAGCTCGTTTTGAAAGTTATTTCGTCGAATCCTGCCACATGCAGTGGACAGCGAAAGAGATTTGAAATGCTTAACAATTCGCAAACAGGCGAAATTATTTACAAATATCGTCTCTACGTCCACAGTAGAACTCGAACCTGCAAACTCTGTATCAGAGTCCACAGTACTTTAACATGGGTCTAGCTCCGTGGTAAATATATATATATATATTTATATATATATATATATATATATATATATATATATATATATATATATATATATATATATATATATATATAAAACATCCAGTCCAGTGTATATACACTGAGATACATATATACATGGTGTCGAGTATATACCTTGCTGGTTGTCGCACTTGCCGTACTTTACGAGAAGCAGTAATGCTGGATAGTAACTCCTGGAGAGCTGTAGTGTATATACCACGACGGTCAGGGTATAAATATTATGTTGCTTACTTCTCATACTTTTTTAAGTAATATCTCATGTATTATATACTAAAAATAAACAAAAACTTCTTATAATATATATGATGATACATTTATATCTTGATATGTTTTAAATTATTAGTTTATTTTAGATATTTTCCCTCGAATTATTAACTAGCAATACACAAGTCTTATTACAATTTTGCCATATTGTTGATGGAAGTAAGAAGATGAGAATGTTATCTTGATGCCCTGGGTCAAGCTGTCAGGGAAACCAATGAGCACAAAACTTGCAAGTTGACTCTCAACATGTTATGAGACGTGACATGCCGGAACCGGGCAAAGAAATCCACAAGAGAACTGAAAAGATGGAAATAAAGAGGAGAAATGGAAGGGCGAGTGAAAGAGGGTAAGGCGGGCGACAAGAGGACTGGAAATGACGAAGGAAAGAAGGAAGGTGGATCTTTAAATGGAAGAAGATCACCACTGGGTGAGCCTTGAGAGGAATGAGATTAAGTGCGGTCACGTCCTGGTAGATCTTGTACGAACACAACGTTACAACATGTCGCTGTTCTTACCAATAAACAACATGAGTCTGACCTCCTTACACACAATTTGACTGCAAGACTCGCACACCCAGAAAATCCACATTTATGCCCAGCAGGAATAACTGACTGGACATCCATGCCCAGGAGGAATAACTGACTGGACATCCATGCCCAGCAGGAATAACTGACTGGACATCCATGCCCAGCAGGAATAACTGACTGGACATCCATGCCCAGCAGGAATAACTGACTGGACATCCATGCCCAGCAGGAATAACTGACTGGACATCCATGCCCAGCAGGAATAACTGACTGGACATCCATCGGAATAACTGATAATCCATGCCCAGCAGGAAACGACTGGACATCCCAGCCAGGAATCCCACTGGACATCCATGCCCAGCAGGAATAACTGACTGGACATCCATGCCCAGCAGGAATAACTGACTGGACATCCATGCCCAGAAGGGATAACTGTATCAAACTGTCGGGTGTGGCAGTAAGACGACGTGTATCTTCTTCATAAATTTCTCGAAACAGAACAGATTTTAAGATGGAAGGAGAGAGAGAGAGATGTGAAGGTAGCATTTGTGAGGTTGTGCCTGGCCTCGCCATGGCTGTGCCTGGCCTCGCCGTGGCTGTGCCTGGCCTCATTATGGCTATGCCTGGCTTCACCATGGCTGTGTCTGGCCTCACCATGTGGCCTGGTGGCTCCTGGCCTCACCATGGCTGTGCCTGGCCTCACCATGGCTGTACCTGGCCTCTCCGTGGCTGTGCCTGGCCTCATTATGGCTATGCCTGGCTTCACCATGGCTGTGTCTGGCCTCACCATGGCTGTGTCTGGCCTCACCATGGCTGTGCCTGGCCTCACCATGGCTGTACCTGGCCTCACCATGGCTGTGCCTGGCCTCACCATAGCTGTACCTGGCCTCACCATGGCTGTGCCTGGCCTCATCATGGCTATACCTGGCTTCACCATTGGCTGTGCCTGGCCTCACCATGGCTGTGCCTGGCCTCACCATGGCCTGTGGATTGGCCTCCTCACCATAGCTGTGCTTGGCCTCACCATGGCTGTGCTTGGCCTCACCATTGCTGTGCCTGGCCTCACCATGGCTGTGCTTGGCCTCACCATGGCTGTGCCTGGCCTCACCATGGCTGTGCCTGGCCTCACCATGGCTGTGCCTGGCCTCACCATGGCTGTACCTGGCCTCACCATGGCTGTGCCTGGCCTCATCATGGCTATACCTGGCTTCACATTGGGTGTGCCTGGCCTCACCATGGCTGTGCCTGGCCTCACCATGGCTGTGATTGGCCTCACCATGGCTGTGCCTGGCCCCACCATGGCTGTGCCTGGCCTCACCATGGCTGTGCCTGGCCTCACCATGGCTGTGATTGGCCTCACCATGGCTGTGCCTGGCCTCGCCATGGCTGTGCCTGGCCTCACCATGGCTGTGCCTGGCCTCACCATGACTGTGCCTAGCCTCAAAATGGCTGTGAGTGGCCTCACCAAGGCTGTGCCTGGCCTCACCATAGCTGTGCTTGGCCTCACCATGGCTGTGCTTGGCCTCACCATGGCTGTGCCTGGCCTCACCATGGCTGTGCTTGGCCTCACCATGGTTGTGCCTGACTTCATAATGGCCTACACTCAACTCCAGCTGTAATATCAGATTATTATGGAAGCGGTAAACTCGTAGGGATCATATAGCGCCTGGAGTAATGAAGCCATTCAGGTTCGACCCAAAGAAGGGTGGAAACAGATCCAATTCCTTGGATTAAGAGCCCCTCCCAGATATCAAGGGACCATCCTAGAGACGTCCAGCTATGACTGATGAAGCCAGTGGTGAGAGAAACGTCCCTCAGTAAGATTCTCAAATGTTGCACAGGTGTCTTGTTAATCAACTTGTGGTTACTATACACCACTGACTGAGGATTATATTATTAGGATTGATTTTGTGTGTCAGTGCCCCTTCTACCCGCTCCCAGACCAGACACAACTCTCTCTCTCTCTCTCTCTCACTCTCTCTCTCAATCTCTCTCACTCTCTCACCCTCTCTCACTCTCTCTCTCTCTCTCTCTCTCTCTCTCTCACTCTCTCTCTCTCACTCTCTCTCTCTCACTCTCTCTCTCTCTCTCTCTCTCTCTATCTCTCTCTCTCTCTCTCTCTCTCTCACTCTCTCTCTCTCTCACTCTCTCACTCTCTCTCTCTCTCTCTCCTCTCTCTCCCCACTCTCTCTCTCACTCTCTCTCTCTCTCTCTCTCTCTCTCTCTCTCTCTCTCTACTCTCTCACCTCTCTCTCTCTCTCTCTCTCTCTCCCTCTCTCTCTCACTCTCTCTCTCTCTCCCTCTCTCTCTCACTCTCTCTCTCACTCTCCTCACCCCCACTCTCTCTCTCTCTCTCTCTCTCTCTCTCTCTCACTCCTCTCTCTCTCCCCACTCTCTCTCTCTCACCTCTCTCTCTCTCTCTCTCCCCACTCTCTCTCCCACTCTCTCTCTCTCTCCCCCCTCTCTCTCTCACCCTCTCTCTCTCTCTCTCTCTCTCTCTCTCACTCTCTCCTCTCTCACCTCTCTCTCTCTCTCTCTCTCTCACTCTCCCACCTCTCTCTCTCTCACTCTCACTCTCTCTCTCTCTCTCTCTCTCTCTCAACTCTCTCACTCTCTCTCTCCCTCACTCTCTCTCTCTCTCTCTCACTCTCTCTCTCTCCCTCTCTCTCTCTCTCCACTCTCTCTCACTCTCTCTCTCTCTCTCTCTCTCACCCTCTCTCTCCCACTCACTCTCTCTCACTCTCCCTCTCCCCCTCTCTCTACTCTCCCACTCTCTCCTCTCTCCTCTCTCACTTCTCTCACTCTCTCTCTCTCTCTCACTCCCCACTCTCTCTCTCTCTCACTCTCTCTCTCACTCTCTCTCTCTCTCTCTCACCTCACTCTCTACTCTCTCTCTCACTCTCTCTCTCCTCTCCCACTCACCTCTCTCTCTCTCTCCCCCACTCCTCTCTCACTCACTCTCTCTCTCACCTCTCTCTCTCTCTCTCTCAAACACTCACTCTCTCTCACTCTCTCGCTCTCTCCCACTCACCTCTCCCCTCTCTCACTCCTCTCTCTCTCTCTCTCACCCTCTCTCTCTCTCTCTCACTCCTCACTCTCTCCTCACCTCTCTCTCTCCCACCTCTCTCCTCTCCCTCTCTCTCTACTCTCTCTCTCACCTCTCTCACTCTCTCCCACTCTCTCTCCCCACCTCTCACTCCTCACCTCACTCTCTCCCACTCTCTCTCTCTCCTCTCCACCTCTCTCTCTCCCCACCACCCCCTCCCACTCTCTCACCTCCTCTCCCCTCCTCTCCCACCCTCTCTCTCTCTCTCTCTCTCACTCCCACCCTCCCTCTCTCTCACTCTCTCCCACCCCCTCCCACCTCTCTCTCACCCCACCACCCACCTCTCTCA
The DNA here is from genome assembly GCF_038502225.1 of Cherax quadricarinatus. Classification (NCBI taxonomy): domain Eukaryota; kingdom Metazoa; phylum Arthropoda; class Malacostraca; order Decapoda; family Parastacidae; genus Cherax; species Cherax quadricarinatus. Next base: position 337,393 of record NC_091374.1, read on the forward strand.
CTCTCTCTCACTCCCACTCTCTCTCCCACCACTCACTCTCTCCCCACCCTCACCTCTCTCCCACCACTCTCTCTCTACCTCTCTCTCTCTCTCACACTCCCCACCTCTCACTCTCCCCCACTCCCACCTCTCTCCCACCTCCCACTCTCCTCTCCTCCCCCCTCACTCTCTCTCCTCACTCCTCTCTCTCACTCTCTCTCCCTCCTACCCACCCTCTCTCTCACTCTCTCTCCTCTCCCTCCTCTCACCCTCCACCCCTCTCACTCTCTCCTCACTCCTCAACCACCCACCTCTCACTCTCTCATCTCACTCTCTCTCACCTTCTCACTCTCTCTCACTCTCTCTCTCACTCTCTCTCTCTCTCTCTCTCTCCTCCCACCACCACTCCCTCTCCACCTCTCACTCCTCACTCTCTCACCACCACCACTCTCTCCACCTCTCTCTCTCACTCTCTCCTCTCCCCCTCTCTCCCACCTCTCTCTCACTCTCCCACCTCTCTCTCACTCTCCCACCTCTCTCTCACTCTCCCACCTCTCTCTCACTCTCCCACCTCTCTCTCTCCTCTCTCACTCTCCCACCTCCCACCTCCTCTCACTCTCTCTCCCACTCTCTCACCTCTCTCCTCTCTCTCTCACCTCCTCTCCACTCTCTCTCACTCTCTCTCTCTCACTCTCTCTCTCACTCCTCTCTCACTCTCACTCTCTCTCCTCTATCTCTCTCCTCTCACTCTCCCACCACCCTCTCTCTCACTCCCACTCTCTCCTCTCTCTCTCCCACCTCCCACTCTCTCACCTCTCCTCCACCCTCTCACTCTCCTCACCCTCTCTCCACCCCCTCCTCACTCTCTCCCACCCCCTCTCCCTTCTCTCCCCACACCTCTCTCCTCACTCTCACTCTCTCTCACCCCTCACTCTCACTCTCTCTCACCTCCTCCACTCTCTCTCCTCCCACTCTCCCACCTCCCACCCCTCCTCCTCTCCTCTCCACCACCACTCCCACCTCCCACTCTCCCTCTCCTCTCCTCCCCACTCACCTCTCTCACCTCTCCCACCCACCCACCTCTCACTCCCACCACCCACCTCCCACCCCTCACCTCCACCTCCTCTCTCTCACTCACCTCTCACCTCCTCACTCTCCCACCACCACCACCTCTCTCCCCACCACTCCACCTCCACCACCACCCACCTCCTCTCTCTCCTCACTCACCTCTCCTCACCTCCTCCTCTCACCTCTCACTCTCTCTCTCTCTCTCTCCACTCTCTCTCTCTCTCTCTCTCTCTCTCACCTCTCACCTCTCACCTCTCTCTCTCTCTCTCTCTCTCTCTCTCTCTCTCCTACCTCTCTCACTCTCACCTCACTCACTCTCCTCACCCCATCCACTCTCTCTCTCTCTCTCTCTCTCACTCTCTCTCACACTCCCACCTCTCCTCACCTCACCTCCCACCCCCACTCCTCTCTCCCACACCTCTCTCTGCCTCTCACTCTCTCTCTCCACTCTCTCCTCTACTCACTACTCTCTCACTCTCTCCCACTACCTCTCTCTCTCTCTCTCTCTCTCTCTCTCTCACTCTCTCTCTCTCACTCTCTCTCTCTCTCTCGCACGACTAACTTGTTCACAGAACGACAAACAAAATTTAATATATAAGAAGAATAAACTTTCTTTCCTGAGAAAACTTATGTGTACAGATAATATAAATCTTTATCTAAAACAAACTTATGTTTATATATAATATAAATCTTTATGTAGAAGAAACTTATGTGTATATATCATATAAATCTTTACCTTGAACAAACTTATGTGTATATATAATATTTGTAACAATCAATAAAATATATTTTTTATTATATACATAATTTATTCATTCTAGATTCCTACATCGGTAATTTACATAACAGAATTACATATGTGAAAATCGTAAAATATATAAATTTGGGATGAAATGTGAAAAAAAAATTGAAAATAATTCCAAATTGGCTGAAAAAGTCTGTGCAAGTGGCCGTAAAAATAAGGAAAAACTGGAGTAAATAAATGGAAAAAGTGAATTTGATGGTAGTGAGCGAAACAAATTGGCCCTGAGCGAAGTGTTCTGACACAGCTTCATATTTACATTTTGTTATGTGGAAACTGTGACGCCGATCTTTTTCTCTTGGCCTTTGTTACAATGTTTACAAATATCTCGTTTAATTTTTACGCCTTTGGAGGGTGATGCCTTTGTGCTGGTGAAGAACCAGCTCTTGATCCAAGAATATGATGACAATACGGATCATAATATTATTATTATTACTACTAATACGACTATTAATAATAACAATAATAACAATAATAATAATAATAATAATAATAATAATAATAATAATAATAATAATAATAGTATTACTACGAGTAATACTACTACTACCAATAATAATAATATTACTACTACTACTAATAGCAGCAATAACAATAATAGTAATAATATCAACACCTCATTGTAGGTTTGATAATTCCACAACAGAATTTTATTGAGTTCTGACTTGCGGAGGTGAGGCAGGGAGAGATGTATCTCTCAGTAGAGACTTCTGGTGGCCAGGCAGGGAGAGATGTATCTCTCAGTAGAGACTTCTGGTGGCCAGGCAGGGAGAGATGTATCTCTCAGTAGAGACTTCTGGTGGCCAGGTAGGGAGAGATGTATCTCTCAGTAGAGACTTCTGGTGGCCAGGCAGGGAGAGATGTATCTCTCAGTAGAGACTTCTGGTGGCCAGGCAGGGAGAGATGTATCTCTCAGTAGAGACTTCTGGTGGCCAGGTAGGGAGAGATGTATCTCTCAGTAGAGACTTCTGGTGGCCAGGTAGGGAGAGATGTATCTCTCAGTAGAGACTTCTGGTGGCCAGGTAGGGAGAGATGTATCTCTCAGTAGAGACTTCTGGTGGCCAGGTAGGGAGAGATGTATCTCTCAGTAGAGACTTCTGGTGGCCAGGTAGGGAGAGATGTATCTCTCAGTAGAGACTTCTGGTGGCCAGGCAGGGAGAGATGTATCTCTCAGTAGAGACTTCTGGTGGCCAGGTAGGGAGAGATGTATCTCTCAGTAGAGACTTCTGGTGGCCAGGTAGGGAGAGATGTATCTGTCAGTAGAGACTTCTGGTGGCCAGGCAGGGAGAGATGTATCTCTCAGTAGAGACTTCTGGTGGCCAGGTAGGGAGAGATGTATCTCTCAGTAGAGACTTCTGGTGGCCAGGTAGGGAGAGATGTAATCTCTCAGTAGAGACTTCTGGTGGCCAGGTAGGGAGAGATGTATCTGTCAGTAGAGACTTCTGGTGGCCAGGCAGGGAGAGATGTATCTCTCAGTAGAGACTTCTGGTGGCCAGGTAGGGAGAGATGTATCTCTCAGTAGAGACTTCTGGTGGCCAGGCAGGGAGAGATGTATCTCTCAGTAGAGACTTCTGGTGGCCAGGCAGGGAGAGATGTATCTCTCAGTAGAGACTTCTGGTGGCCAGGCAGGGAGAGATGTATCTCTCAGTAGAGACTTCTGGTGGCCAGGCAGGGAGAGATGTATCTCTCAGTAGAGACTTCTGGTGGCCAGGCAGGGAGAGATGTATCTCTCAGTAGAGACTTCTGGTGGCCAGGTAGGGAGAGATGTATCTCTCAGTAGAGACTTCTGGTGGCCAGGCAGGGAGAGATGTATCTCTCAGTAGAGACTTCTGGTGGCCAGGTAGGGAGAGATGTATCTCTCAGTAGAGACTTCTGGTGGCCAGGTAGGGAGAGATGTATCTCTCAGTAGAGACTTCTGGTGGCCAGGTAGGGAGAGATGTATCTCTCAGTAGAGACTTCTGGTGGCCAGGTAGGGAGAGATGTATCTCTCAGTAGAGACTTCTGGTGGCCAGGCAGGGAGAGATGTATCTCTCAGTAGAGACTTCTGGTGGCCAGGTAGGGAGAGATGTATCTCTTGGTAGAGACTTCTGGTGGCCAGGTAGGGAGAGATGTATCTCTCAGTAGAGACTTCTGGTGGCCAGGTAGGGAGAGATGTATCTCTCAGTAGAGACTTCTGGTGGCCAGGTAGGGAGAGATGTATCTCTCAGTAGAGACTTCTGGTGGCCAGGTAGGGAGAGATGTATCTCTCAGTAGAGACTTCTGGTGGCCAGGCAGGGAGAGATGTATCTCTCAGTAGAGACTTCTGGTGGCCAGGCAGGGAGAGATGTATCTCTCAGTAGAGACTTCTGGTGGCCAGGTAGGGAGAGATGTATCTCTCAGTAGAGACTTCTGGTGGCCAGGTAGGGAGAGATGTATCTCTCAGTAGAGACTTCTGGTGGCCAGGCAGGGAGAGATGTATCTCTCAGTAGAGACTTCTGGTGGCCAGGTAGGGAGAGATGTATCTCTCAGTAGAGACTTCTGGTGGCCAGGTAGGGAGAGATGTATCTCTCAGTAGAGACTTCTGGTGGCCAGGTAGGGAGAGATGTATCTCTCAGTAGAGACTTCTGGTGGCCAGGCAGGGAGAGATGTATCTCTCAGTAGAGACTTCTGGTGGCCAGGCAGGGAGAGATGTATCTCTCAGTAGAGACTTCTGGTGGCCAGGCAGGGAGAGATGTATCTCTCAGTAGAGACTTCTGGTGGCCAGGCAGGGAGAGATGTATCTCTCAGTAGAGACTTCTGGTGGCCAGGTAGGGAGAGATGTATCTCTCAGTAGAGACTTCTGGTGGCCAGGTAGGGAGAGATGTATCTCTCAGTAGAGACTTCTGGTGGCCAGGTAGGGAGAGATGTATCTCTCAGTAGAGACTTCTGGTGGCCAGGTAGGGAGAGATGTATCTCTCAGTAGAGACTTCTGGTGGCCAGGTAGGGAGAGATGTATCTCTCAGTAGAGACTTCTGGTGGCCAGGTAGGGAGAGATGTATCTCTCAGTAGAGACTTCTGGTGGCCAGGCAGGGAGAGATGTATCTCTCAGTAGAGACTTCTGGTGGCCAGGCAGGGAGAGATGTATCTCTCAGTAGAGACTTCTGGTGGCCAGGTAGGGAGAGATGTATCTCTCAGTAGAGACTTCTGGTGGCCAGGCAGGGAGAGATGTATCTCTCAGTAGAGACTTCTGGTGGCCAGGCAGGGAGAGATGTATCTCTCAGTAGAGACTTCTGGTGGCCAGGCAGGGAGAGATGTATCTCTCAGTAGAGACTTCTGGTGGCCAGGCAGGGAGAGATGTATCTCTCAGTAGAGACTTCTGGTGGCCAGGTAGGGAGAGATGTATCTCTCAGTAGAGACTTCTGGTGGCCAGGTAGGGAGAGATGTATCTCTCAGTAGAGACTTCTGGTGGCCAGGTAGGGAGAGATGTATCTCTCAGTAGAGACTTCTGGTGGCCAGGTAGGGAGAGATGTATCTCTCAGTAGAGACTTCTGGTGGCCAGGTAGGGAGAGATGTATCTCTCAGTAGAGACTTCTGGTGGCCAGGTAGGGAGAGATGTATCTCTCAGTAGAGACTTCTGGTGGCCAGGCAGGGAGAGATGTATCTCTCAGTAGAGACTTCTGGTGGCCAGGCAGGGAGAGATGTATCTCTCAGTAGAGACTTCTGGTGGCCAGGTAGGGAGAGATGTATCTCTCAGTAGAGACTTCTGGTGGCCAGGCAGGGAGAGATGTATCTCTCAGTAGAGACTTCTGGTGGCCAGGCAGGGAGAGATGTATCTCTCAGTAGAGACTTCTGGTGGCCAGGCAGGGAGAGATGTATCTCTCAGTAGAGACTTCTGGTGGCCAGGCAGGGAGAGATGTATCTCTCAGTAGAGACTTCTGGTGGCCAGGTAGGGAGAGATGTATCTCTCAGTAGAGACTTCTGGTGGCCAGGTAGGGAGAGATGTATCTCTCAGTAGAGACTTCTGGTGGCCAGGCAGGGAGAGATGTATCTCTCAGTAGAGACTTCTGGTGGCCAGGTAGGGAGAGATGTATCTCTCAGTAGAGACTTCTGGTGGCCAGGCAGGGAGAGATGTATCTCTCAGTAGAGACTTCTGGTGGCCAGGTAGGGAGAGATGTATCTCTCAGTAGAGACTTCTGGTGGCCAGGCAGGGAGAGATGTATCTGTCAGTAGAGACTTCTGGTGGCCAGGCAGGGAGAGATGTATCTCTCAGTAGAGACTTCTGGTGGCCAGGTAGGGAGAGATGTATCTCTCAGTAGAGACTTCTGGTGGCCAGGCAGGGAGAGATGTATCTCTCAGTAGAGACTTCTGGTGGCCAGGTAGGGAGAGATGTATCTCTCAGTAGAGACTTCTGGTGGCCAGGCAGGGAGAGATGTATCTGTCAGTAGAGACTTCTGGTGGCCAGGCAGGGAGAGATGTATCTCTCAGTAGAGACTTCTGGTGGCCAGGTAGGGAGAGATGTATCTGTCAGTAGAGACTTCTGGTGGCCAGGCAGGGAGAGATGTATCTCTCAGTAGAGACTTCTGGTGGCCAGGTAGGGAGAGATGTATCTGTCAGTAGAGACTTCTGGTGGCCAGGCAGGGAGAGATGTATCTCTCAGTAGAGACTTCTGGTGGCCAGGTAGGGAGAGATGTATCTCTCAGTAGAGACTTCTGGTGGCCAGGCAGGGAGAGATGTATCTCTCAGTAGAGACTTCTGGTGGCCAGGTAGGGAGAGATGTATCTCTCAGTAGAGACTTCTGGTGGCCAGGTAGGGAGAGATGTATCTCTCAGTAGAGACTTCTGGTGGCCAGGTAGGGAGAGATGTATCTCTCAGTAGAGACTTCTGGTGGCCAGGTAGGGAGAGATGTATCTCTCAGTAGAGACTTCTGGTGGCCAGGCAGGGAGAGATGTATCTCTCAGTAGAGACTTCTGGTGGCCAGGTAGGGAGAGATGTATCTCTCAGTAGAGACTTCTGGTGGCCAGGTAGGGAGAGATGTATCTCTCAGTAGAGACTTCTGGTGGCCAGGTAGGGAGAGATGTATCTCTCAGTAGAGACTTCTGGTGGCCAGGTAGGGAGAGATGTATCTCTCAGTAGAGACTTCTGGTGGCCAGGTAGGGAGAGATGTATCTCTCAGTAGAGACTTCTGGTGGCCAGGCAGGGAGAGATGTGTCTCTCAGTAGAGACTTCTGGTGGCCAGGTAGGGAGAGATGTATCTCTCAGTAGAGACTTCTGGTGGCCAGGTAGGGAGAGATGTATCTCTCAGTAGAGACTTCTGGTGGCCAGGTAGGGAGAGATGTGTCTCTAGGTAGAGACTTCTGGTGGCCAGGTAGGGATAGATGTATCTCTTAGTAGAGACTTCTGGTGGCCAGGTAGGGAGAGATGTATCTCTCAGTAGAGACTTCTGGTGGCCAGGTAGGGATAGATGTATTTCTTAGTAGAGACTTCTGGTGGCCAGGTAGGGAGAGATGTATCTCTCAGTAGAGACTTCTGGTGGCCAGGTAGGGAGAGATGTGTCTCTAGGTAGAGACTCCTGATGGCCAGGCAGGGAGAGATGTATCTGTCAGTAGAGACTTTTGGTGGCCAGGTAGAGAGAGATGTATCTCTTGGTAGAGACTCCTGATGGTCAGGTAGGGAAAGATGTATCTCTTAGCAGCGACTTTGGTGGCCAGATAGGGAGAGACATATCTCTCAGTAGAGACGTCTCGAGTGGACATAATCTCTCTTCGCCCATTCTGTCTCTTCACCACCTTTCCCTTTCTCCACGCTCTATTTTACTTTTCCTCATCCCCCCTTACCTTCCTCTCTTCACTTACTTCCCTTCCACTTCTCCCCCATCTCTCTCATTTATCTCCCATTGTTGGATTATATAACTCTGGCCGGCTCCCATAGCTGATCGTTATCCCATTCTCTCTCAATCTTTTATTTCCTCTTTCACATTTTCTTACAGGTTTTATTACCGCGACCCAATTCCCTCTCCCCCTCCCATGCACTTGTAAATGATATAATCTGATCTCTGCATCAATTACTGTACGTGTGTATTATCATCATTATCTCTGGTTACTCTCACATATACCATGACACTCACTACACCAGTTCTTCAGGATGTCTGCTTACAGTGCTCACAAAGATTTAAGGTCTTGGCTCACCTCCTCACTCCTCTAATTCAATTCCACCTGCAGTGGTTTCTTCCCCTTTCCCCTTGGTAGTGCAGGTTAAGGGGAAACTCCCCCTCGAATCAAATTTTCCCTTTTTAGGGTTCCTTTAAACTGGCTAGTGCCTTCCTCCGCCCCCCTCCCTTCCCCTTTTTTACCCTTTCTTCCACATTCACCCATTTACTAGAGGAAATTTTTCCCGGTAAAGACCCTTAGCCTGCCCCTTTCCTGGAGACAAAGCCCTACTGTCGACCCTTAGTGTCCCTTACTCTGTGTGGCCCCCACCATGAATCCTATTTACTTTCTTGTGTGTAAGTGTTGACAAGAAAAATATCAGTGATCAACCATTGTCTGTGTTTCCGTCTCTCACCTCTAGTTATCTTGATCGTCTTCTTCACAGTAACCAAACACAGACATCAAGGGAGACATAACAGCGATGTACAAAATAATCAGAGGATAAACTATTCTAGAAGGGGAATCAAACACAGGAGCACAACTGTGACCTAAAGACGCAGATTAATCACTGAAACTTCACGAAATATTTCTTCAGTTTCTTCAGTCTGGCAGTGGTCAGAAGTGTAATTACCTGGAGTATACCAGGATGGTATTCCGAGGGTCAACGCCCCTGCGTCCCGGTCCATGACGTCAGTGAAAAAATGGGAGAGGCAGACTTCACGTACAGTTTAAAGAATAGGTATGACATAGCCCAAGACGCTATGAAAAAGGCAGGGATAGGTGAGATTCGACTCTTGGGGACCACAAATAGCCGAGCAAACACACACATTGGAGACCAGGAGCTGTGAATCGACCCCTGCAACCACATATAAGTGAGCACACACACACACACACACACACACACACACACACACACACACACACACACACACACACAAGAGTACCAAATCATACAAACTTTGAGTTTAAATCAACCTATTATGACTCGCTCCACAAATTATCATTAATGTTGTCAAACTAGACCAGACAGTCAGTGTATATCAAACTTGAACTCTTAAGAGCTCTTCATATTGAGAGTTAGGACTTCATAAAGTCCCACTGTGGGCGATGAAGAATGACTGTGGGTTATAAAGTCCCACTGTGGGCGATGAAGAATGACTGTGGGTTATAAAGTCCCACTGTGGGCGATGAAGAATGACTGTGCGTGAAAAACCTGGATGAATTACCATCAAATAATATGACGCAGCACCATGTTAGTCATCATAGCCTAACATAAACATTACTCCCAGGCAGACATAAACATTACTCCCAGGCAGACATAAACATTACTCTCAGGCAGACATAAACATTACTCTCAGGCAGACATAAACATTACTCTCAGGCAGACATAAACATTACTCCCAGGCAGACATAAACATTACTCCCAGGCAGACATAAACATTACTCCCAGGCAGACATAAACATTACTCTCAGGCAGACATAAACATTACTCCCAGGCAGACATAAACATTACTCCCAGGCAGACATAAACATTACTCCCAGGCAGACATAAACATTACTCCCAGGCAGACATAAACATTACTCTCAGGCAGACCATTACTCCCAGGCAGACATAAACATTACTCCAGGCAGGCAGACATAAACATTACTCCCAGGCAGACATAAACATTACTCCCAGGCAGACATAAACATTACTCCCAGGCAGACATAAACTCTCAGGCAGACATAAACATTACTCCCAGGCAGACATAAACATTACTCCCAGGCAGACATAAACATTACTCCCAGGCAGACATAAACATTACTCCCAGGCAGACATAAACATTACTCCCAGGCAGACATAAACATTACTCCCAGGCAGACATAAACATTACTCCCAGGCAGACATAAACATTACTCCCAGGCAGACATAAACATTACTCCCAGGCAGACATAAACATTACTCCCAGGCAGACATAAACATTACTCCCAGGCAGACATAAACATTACTCCCAGACAGACATAAACATTACTCTCAGGCAGACATAAACATTACTCCCAGGCAGACATAAACATTACTCCCAGGCAGACATAAACATTACTCCCAGGCAGACATAAAATGGTACTTATGAGACAGACTGATGATAAAGAGTGGAATGGGTGACGTATAGGGAGATTGAGTTTAGTAAGGGATGGGTGATGGGTAGTGTGGGATGGGTGATGGGTAGTATGGGATGGGTGATGGGTAGTGTGGGATGGGTGTTGGATAGTGTGGGATAGGTGATGGATAGGGTGGGATGGGTGATGAGTAGTGTGGGATGGGTGATGGATAGTGTGGGATGGGTGATGGGTAGTGTGGGATGGGTGATGGGTAGTGTGGGATAGGTGATGGATAGTGTGGGATGGGTGATGGGTAGTGTGGGATAGGTGATGGATAGTGTGGGATGGGTGTTGGATAGTGTGGGATATGGATAGGGTAGGATGGGTGATGAGTAGTGCGGGATGGGTGATGGATAGTGTGGGATGGGTGTTGGGTAGTGTGGGATAGGCGATGGATAGTGTGGGATGGGTGATGGGTAGTGTGGGATAGGTGATGGATAGTGTGGGATGGGTGTTGGGTAGTGTGGGATAAGTGATGGATAGTGTGGGATGGGTGTTGGGTAGTGTGGGATAAGTGATGGATAGTGTGGGATGGGTGATGGGTAGTGTGGGATAGGTGATGGATAGTGTGGGATGGGTGTTGGGTAGTGTGGGCTGGGTGATGGATAGTAACGTTAATGGTAACCCTGTCCCTCTTCTCTTCCACATCTCATATCTCTCTTACTTCTCGTTCCTCTCTCACATTCTCCTTTCATTCCTCTTCCTCCTCCTCTCCTTCCTTTCCCCTCCCTCCCTCCTTCCTCCCACACTAGTGAAATACGAACCATTGTCTTTATAAACTGTGAGGAAGGAATGAAGCAATCATCTGTGTACAGATTACATCTATGACATATTGTGATTGGAAGGAAGAGCAAGGATGAGAGAGAGAGAAATAGCAAGACAGAAAAAGAGAGAGACAGAGAAAGAGAGAGAGACAGAGAAAGAGAGAGAGACAGAGAAAGAGAGAGAGACAGAGAAAGAGAGAGACAGACAGACAGAGATAATAAGAACACTTTTTCAATCCTTTCTCTCGAGTTACTCTCACTGTCTGATTAAAATCAATCCCATTATCAGAGCAGTTAACTTCTTCCCTTCCTCTCTCTGTCTCTGTCTCTCTGTCTCTGTCTCTCTGTCTCTCTCTCTCTCTCTGTCTCTCTCTCTCGTTCCCAGGATACTTCTTTACGTTTCAATTACTCTATTTCAATGGCTATATATATATATATATATATATAGATATATATATATATATATATATATATATATATATATATATATATATATATATATATTCTTCCCATAACAATAAAACAGTTTTATTTTTCTCCTGCAAACTGTTGAGACTTAAGTCGTAGAGAAGAACATAAATAATTGAAATTCCATTGTGAACACATCTGGTATTCACAGGAAGGAAAGTAACTAAGAATTGTTGCAGCCACAGTACTGAGTTTTATTTTTGGTTTATCTTGCATTATCCTGCCGAGGGATCACCAAACAGTGAGTGATCAACGGTGCCCACATCAACAACTTCTATCAAAGCTGAGGGACTGCACTACTCAGACCCTCTTATTCAAATATCTGCTGTATTCGACTGAAGAAGAATACTGCAAATTCATAAGGTTTTGGAAATAAAGAAAGTAATGTGTTTCATCTGTGTCTTGTTCATCTATTACCAATTACATGGAGCTGAGGGCGAGGCAGAGAGTGCACACTATCACGGGTTCATAGGTAAATTGTCTCTAATAATTCACACAGTCATCAAGGAATACCTTCATGGTGTTTTTTTATTGTTGATGATGATGGAAGTCACAGCAAATTATTTGCCACCCAAACAAAGTTGTACTTTTACTGGTCGACACGAAAACCAGCCTCGATCATCTTCAATTACTGCCTTGGTGTATAACACAATAACAGAAGCAACGGATTATAAGAAGCAACTCTAACAACAATAATCTTTCAGGGAAGGGATCACCTCCTTGCCCCCAGGCTCTTTATGACCTCTACGGATTTAGCGCTCTTCCCCCTGACTATAATAACATAAAATGCTTCAGTTTACATTGCTCACACTGGAAAGAACCTGAGTACGAATCTTAAGCGAGGCGAGAGGATAGCCAAGCCTCCTTGCACCTGCTGCCCGGTTCACCTCACAGTAAATTGTACCATGGAGTTACTTGACTGCCGTGTTCCGCATCTTGGGTTGGGAGGATCTTTAAGCATCCACTCAGAAATAAGCCACACTGCTTACCTGTCTTGGACTGCCACCAGTTAATAACCATCCGAGGCTAATAATTTGTAAAACACGTATCGTTGTCCGCCAGTTTAACGATGACTAAGTAACATAACATAAGAGGTCAAACGAGAAACAAACATGACTCCAAGGCTTCGTTATTTATGTGATATATTTATTTATGGTTGTGTAAATCAGGACTCCAGCGACCCGCTCCCACACCAGGAAGGAAATGGGAAGAAAATATTACTGAATAAATGACTATGAAGATAACAGGAAGTAAAATCAGAAGATTATTGCAATTACTTGTTTAAGAGAGGGGGAAAAAACAGTCTGCCACAGTACAAAACGTTTAACAGGTTTCCATTTTACACTCATAACAGGCAAGGTGACTGCTCTCTAACAGTCGAATTCACAGTATTTAACAAAACTTTAGGGTGGAAATTATTTTTAGTCAGTGCGTGGGATCATGCATTTATACGAACGAGGACTAACATAGAGCTGAGTGTAGCAGAGAACAGAGGTTCGAGCCTCCTTCACTCTTGAACATCAAAATGGTATACAATACCGACAGGTTGGTAGGTAAGACACATAGGCAACAGTTAGGCAACTTTATTCCGAAACGTTTCGCCTACACAGTAGGCTTCTTCAGTCGAATACAGAAAGTAGGCAGGAACAGTAGAGAAGACGATGTAATCAGTCCATCACCCTTAAAGTCGTACGACTTTAAGGGTGATGGACTGATTACATCGTCTTCTCTACTGTTCCTGCCTACTTTCTGTATTCGACTGAAGAAGCCTACTGTGTAGGCGAAACGTTTCGGAATAAAGTTGCCTAACTGTTGCCTATGTGTCTTACCTACCCTCCTTCACTCTTGTTGAACCACGGCTAAGTGGATTACGAGAATAAAGGGAATAGAAAGTAGTGCCATTTACTACCAGGGAGAGCCCGGGGTGGCACTGTGCCGCAGCACAAAGATCACAGAGGCGGCTCCTTGTTGAAATTTGTGGTATTATTGTGGGGTGGGAAGAAGGTTCTTCGCAGAGGAAGGGGAGTGGGATGGAGAGGGGGGAGGGGGAAGGAAGGGGAAGGAGACAGTTGACCCTATTCCTTCTAGCCCCAACCCCCACCCATCCCCCATTCCCATTCCCCTACCCACCCCACCTCTCTCACCATCCCCCCTACACACACACACCAATCGTGGCCAACTCAGCCCCAGCAACACGCAACATGCATCAGGCGTGGTGTATAACCACGCAACAGGGGTAAGTAACAAGGGAACACCTCACGGTAGGAACGCGGGTGCTACAAACAATCCTTTCTTTCTTTCTTTCTCTTCTTTCTTCTCTCTTTTCTTTCTTTTTCACTTTTTTCTTCCCTTTAATTTCATTCCACTCCCTTGATCCCTCATTCTCCCTCCCTTTTTTCCTTTACTCCTTTTTTCTCCTTTCTCCCTCCTAACTTTCTTCCCTTGTTTCATTCTCTCCCTTCCTTCACTCCACCCTCCCTCTCACAAGCTGGAAGGGAGACTGCAAGACGGGATGAATATTTCAGCAAGATCCGCTGCTGGTCGGAACACCAACCACCACTGAAAAGGTCCTTAAAAGAAAGGGAAAAGTAAGACGAGGGTTCAAGCAGCTCCAGCTTAGTGAATCTGCCTTTATTTAAGACAGTTCGCGGTGCAATGCTCGATACTACGGTAAACAACTCAAGTAACTCGAAACAATGCATCTCTTTGAAGGTTTTCCTCACCTTCGCAAGCATCAGTCACTGCAGTTTAACTGATTCTCGTCTTGCCGGTGATGATTTCACAATTATGGCTCTAGTATGCAATGTTTTCATATGACTATGTCCCCATTCTGGCTACAGTATATGATAATATCACAGGTAGGAGGCAGGTAAGATGAAGAAAATATCAGGAAAATGGCCAGACGAGATAAATGGAAAGAAAAGGTCAGGTTAGATTAATATAGTTAAATAACATTTCTGCATTTTATGTTAAAACGTTCGCTTTAAATGACATGTTCCGCTCCGAGTCAAACAGAAATTTCTCTGGTATTTGTTTTTCTGAATATTTTAGTGCTGATGATGGAGTCTGAGACTTCTGTGAGACCAATGATCACCGGAAGAGACAGTGAAATATTTCACATCTTCAGAGATACCAGACTCTGAAGAATTAGATAATCAACCTTACAAAATATAGGCATGAAAAACACGTTTTTAATTATATAAAGTAATATTAAGTTAAATGATTCCCAAGCAAAATAATAAAGTATATTTAAAACAGAGACAGAAGACTAAAAATTCTCAAATTGTCTCAAGGAGAAAACACAAATGCAAGTAAGAATTTTTGTTTTGGACACAAAGATACAAGTCAGTGGAAGATAGTGGCCACTGAAGCTGTAAGTACA
>NC_091374.1:357098-384598 GCF_038502225.1 Cherax quadricarinatus
ATCGTAGTTGACAGGTATGATTCAGCGTCTGAGCTGCATGTGATGGGTGAGTAGTTGCGTGCTCGCTGGCTGTTAAGGAAGTGGGTGATTTTGGTGCACTAATATTCGATAACAGCACTGTTAAGTCGGCACTGCGGTGCCAGATAAGCTGGGTTTTATGAACCATTTAGCACTGTAAAGGAGGTCGTATTGGGTTATTGAATGTTCCCAAACAGGAGTTCGTGCTGCCACTATGCGTCTCACTACTGCTATCTTATCTCACATCACTGCTGTCCTCTTATCACTACCATCCTCTTATCACTGTTATCTTATCACTGATCCCCTCTTATCACTGCTATCCTCTCATCTCGCATCAGTGCTGTTATCTCTTATCAATGCTCTCTTATACTGCGACTCCTGATATCCACTTTCACTGTTATCTAGCTATCTGTAATCATGTGTGTATGTGTACTCACCTAGTTGTACTCACCTAGTTGAGGTTGCAGGGGTCGAGTCCAAGCTCCTGGCCCCGCCTCTTCACTGGTCGCTACTAGGTCACTCTCCCTGAACCATGAGCTTTATCGTACCTCTGCTTAAAGCTATGTATGGATCCTGACTCCACTACATCGCTGTGTGTGTGTGTGTGTGTGTGTGTGTGTGTGTGTGTGTACTCACCTAATTGTGGTTGCAGGGGTCGAGACTCAGCCCCTGGCCCCGCCTCTTCACTGATCGCTACTGGATCCTCTCTCTACTTCCTGAGCTTTGTCATACCTCTGTGTGTGTGTGTGTGTGTGTGTGTGTGTGTGTGTGTGTGTGTGTGTGTGTGTACCAGGAGAATATACCATAGCCCTAGTTAAGTATATCGACTTCTATTTTGTGTGTGATGTTAAGACCTAACTACCTCCTTGATTCCACTTGTTTTGTAATTACGTCTTAACCACCGTGTAAACCGTGTCCATGGAGACGGCATATTCTTCTGGACACGGAATATACTTCTTGACACGGAATATATTTCGTGACACGGAATATACTTCAGGACATGGAATATACTTCTGGACACGGAATATACGTCACACGGAATATACTTCTTGACACGGAATATACTTCTGCACATGGAATATACTTCTGGACATGGAATACTTCTGGACACAGAATATACTTCTGGACACGGATTATACTTCAGGACATGGAATATACTTCAGGACATGCAATATACTTTTCGACACGGAATATACTTCGGGGCATGGAATATACATCTGAACACGAAATATACTTGTGGAGGTGGAATATATTTCTGGACACGGAATATACTTATGGCCACGGAATATATTTTTGAACACGGAATATACTTGTGGACACGGAATATACTTCAGGACACGGCAGCTAACCCGTCTCAGTGTCTGTCTAGCGACGGTGTAATATTTTAGCTAAATTTTATCTCAGCATTTCCGTGATTACTTTTCTCTTGAAACAGAAAGACTAAGAATATTTGGAGGAGGAGGAGGAGCGAAATTTATAAAAATATTAGAGAGAGGGAGTGTGAGGAAGTGTGTGAGGGAGAGTGTGAGGGAGAGTGTGAGGGAGAGAGTGGCAGCTCTTAGCTGCAGAACACTGTAGCTTAGACGAAGCTAATTAAGCTGTTTGTGGCATCCCATCGCTCGACCTCTGAGAATTAATAGCAGGAGTCTCGGTGGTATGTTCCTCACACACGCCCGCACATACACACACCCGCACGCAGATACACACGCCCGCACATACACACCCGCACGCACATACACACGCCTGCACATACACACGCCTACACATACACACGCTCGCACGCACATACACACGCCTGCACATACACACGCCCGCACGCACATACACGCGCCTGCACATACACACGCCCGCATATACACACGCCCGCACATACACGCCCGCACGCACATACACACGCCTGCACATACACACGCCCGCACATACACACGCCCGCACATACACGCCCGCACGCACATACACACGCCTGCACATACACACGCCCGCACATACACACGCCCGCACATACACGCCCGCACGCACATACACACGCCTGCACATACACACGCCCGCACATACACGCGCCTGCACATACGCCCGCACGCACATACACACGCCTGCACATACACACGCCCGCACATACACACGCCCGCACATACACGCCCGCACGCACATACACACGCACGCACATACACACGCCTGCACATACTCACGCCCGCACATACACACGCCAGCACATACACGCCCGCACGCACATACACCCGCCTACACATACACACGCCCTCACATACACACGCCCGCACGCACATACACGCCCGCACGCACATACACACGCCTGCACATACACACGCCCGCACATACACGCCCGCACGCATATATACACGCCTGCACATACACACGCCCGCACATACACGCCCGCACGCACATACACACGTCCGCACATACACACGCCCGCACATACACGCCCGCACGCACATACACACGCCCGCACATACACACGCCGGCACATACACGCCCGCACGCACATACACGCCCGCACGCACATACACACGCCTGTACATACACACGCCTATGTACTTACACGAAACTTATAATCTATAAAACATATAATTATGTTGGTGCCCTCGGGCAGTATGGCGCCAGCTACCGTTGATTGAACAGACGATAAACAGGAACTACCTCACCCTTCTGTTGTAACTTCTTAAGCTTATAGTGTTATATATATATATATATATATATATATATATATATATATATATATATATATATATATATATATATATATATATATATATATATATATATATATATGTGTGTGTGTGTGTGTGTGTGTGTGTGTACTCACCTAGTTGTGGTTGAAGGAGTCGAGTCATAGCTCCTGGCCCCGAGTGTGTGCGTGTGTGTGTTTTAGAATAGTAACTAAATAAGAAACAAGAAATAGCTACACTGGATCAAACCATTTACAGTATCCAGTATTTACCTTAGTATCTGCAGGAGGCGTCTAGTTGTCAGTGTAACAACACTGGCCAGGGTAACAACACTGGTCGGTATAACAACACTGGTCAGTATAACAACACTGGTCAGTATAACAACACTGGTCAGTATAACAACATTGGTCAGTATAACAACACTGGTCAGTATAACAACACTGGTCAGTATAACAACACTGGTCGGTATAACAACACTGGTCGGTATAACAACACTGGTCGGTATAACAACACTGGTCAGTATAACAACACTGGTCGGTATAACAACACTGGTCGGTATAACAACACTGGTCGGTGTAACAACACTGGTCAGTATAACAACACTGGTCAGTATAACAACACTGGTCGGTATAACAACACTGGTCGGTATAACAACACTGGTCGGTATAACAACACTGGTCAGTATAACAACACTGGTCAGTATAACAACACTGGTCAGTATAACAACACTGGTCAGTATAACAACACTGGTCGGTATAACAACACTGGTCAGTATAACAACACTGGTCGGTATAACAACACTGGTCAGTATAACAACACTGGTCTGGTCGGGTATAACAACACTGGGTATAACAACACTGGTCTGGGTATAACAACACTGGTCGGTATAACAACACTGGTCGGTATAACAACACTGGTCGGTATAACAACACTGGTCAACACTGGTGGTATAACAACACTGGGTATAACAACACTGGTCGGTATAACAACACTGGGTATAACAACACTGGTCGGTATAACAACACTGGTCGGTATAACAACACTGGTCGGTATAACAACACTGGTCGGTATAACAACACTGGTATAACAACACTGGTCGGTATAACAACACTGGTCACTGGTCGGTATAACAACACTGGTCGGTATAACAACACTGGTCGGTATAACAACACTGGTGGTATAACAACACTGGTCGGTATAACAACACTGGTCGGTATAACAACACTGGTCAGTATAACAACACTGGTCGGTATAACAACACTGGTCGGTATAACAACACTGGTCGGTATAACAACACTGGTAACAACACTGGTCAGTATAACTGGTCAACACTGGTATCACTGGTCAGTATAACAACACTGGTCGGTATAACAACACTGGTCAGTATAACAACACTGGTCGGTATAACAACACTGGTCGGTATAACAACACTGGTCGGTATAACAACACTGGTCAGTATAACAACACTGGTCGGTATAACAACACTGGTCGGTATAACAACACTGGTCAGTATAACAACACTGGTCGGTATAACAACACTGGTCGGTATAACAACACTGGTCGGTATATAACAACACTGGTCGGTATAACAACACAGTATAACAACACTGGGTAACAACACTGGTCGGTATAACAACACTGGTCAGTATAACAACACTGGTCAACACTGGTCGGTATAACAACACTGGGTATAACAACACTGGTCGGTATAACAACACTGGTCGGTATAACAACACTGGTCGGTATAACAACACTGGTCGGTATAACAACACTGGTCGGTATAACAACACTGGTCAGTATAACAACACTGGTCAGTATAACAACACTGGTCGGTATAACAACACTGGTCAGTATAACAACACTGGTCGGTATAACAACACTGGTCGGTATAACAACACTGGTCAGTATAACAACACTGGTCGGTATAACAACACTGGTCGGTATAACAACACTGGTCGGTATAACAACACTGGTCAGTATAACAACACTGGTCGGTATAACACTGGTCAGTATAACAACACTGGTCGGTATAACAACACTGGTCGGTATAACAACACTGGTCAGTATAACAACACTCGGTATAACAACACTGGTCGATATAACAACACTGGTCGGTATAACAACACTGGTCGGTATAACAACACTGGTCAGTATAACAACACTGGTCGGTATAACAACACTGGTCAGTATCACTGGTCGGTATAACAACACTCGGTATCTGGTCAGTATAACAACACTGGTCAGTATAACAACACTGGTCGGTATAACAACACTGGTCGGTATAACAACACTGGTCGGTATAACAACACTGGTCGATATAACAACACTGGTCGGTATAACAACACTGGTCGGTATAACAACACTGGTCAGTATAACAACACTGGTCGGTATAACAACACTGGTCGGTATAACAACACTGGTCGGTATAACAACACTGGTCGGTATAACAACACTGGTCGGTATAACAACACTGGTCAGTATAACAACACTGGTCGGTATAACAACACTGGTCGGTATAACAACACTGGTCGGTATAACAACACTGGTCGGTATAACAACACTGGTCGGTATAACAACACTGGTCGGTATAACAACACTGGTCGGTATAACAACACTGGCGGTTAACTCATTACACTGATCCTTACAATATTCTGCACAAATAACACATAAAACGCTCACAAAATACAATAAACTTGACAAAGTCAAGATGGCGACACAGCATCACAAGTCAACTGAATATTCACATGGACCAGGATCCCTCCATCACAAATATTCACATGGACCAGGATCTCTTCATCACAAATATTCACATGGACCAGGATCCCTCCATCACAAATATTTATATCTATCTTTTTCTCGGTTATTTATCTTTCTAATCATTGAGGAATCTGAAATATCGACTTTTTCTAACGTTTTCTGAATCGTAGTTCATTGGTATATTTAACAAAATCAAATTTTCAGCATTTTTGAGTCCATAATGATGCATTTCTTAATAATGTGACTAGGACTAACTAAATTATAATAATTATGTATTTTTATTATTTTTATAATAAGAATAGTAATAATAAGCATTATTATCATTACAATTATAATAAAATTAATAATAATAATAATAATAATAATAATAATAATAATTATTATTATTATTATTATTATTATTATTATTATTATTATTATTATTATTATTATTATTATTATTATTACTTTTATTATTATTATTATTATTATTATTATTATTATTATTATTGCTACCTCTTTTATGTCCGCCTTCCTTTACCAAACTTCTGGGGTTGCCCTTGGCTATAGTGCAGGGAACAGTCACTCGTAGTGCAGGGAACATTCACTCGTAGTGCAGGGAACAGTCACTCGTAGTGCAGGGAACAGTCACTCGTAGTGCAGGGAAGTCACTCGTAGTGCAGGGAACAGTCACTCGTAGTGCAGGGAACAGTCACTCGTAGTGCAGGGAACAGTCACTCGTAGTGCAGGGAACAGTCACTCGTAGTGCAGGGAACAGTCACTCGTAGTGCAGGGAACAGTCACTCGTAGTGCAGGGAACAGTCACTCGTAGTGCAGGGAACAGTCACTCGTAGTGCAGGGAACAGTCACTCGTAGTGCAGGGAACAGTCACTCGTAGTGCAGGGAACAGTCACTCGTAGTGCAGGGAACAGTCACTCGTGGTGCTGGGAACAGTCACTCGTAGTGCTGGGAACAGTCACTCGTAGTGCAGGGAACAGTCACTCGTAGTGCAGGGAACAGTCACTCGTAGTGCAGGGAACAGTCACTCGTGGTGCTGGGAACAGTCACTCGTAGTGCAGGGAACAGTCACTCGTAGTGCAGGGAACAGTCACTCGTAGTGCAGGGAACAGTCACTCGTAGTGCTGGGAACAGTCACTCGTAGTGCAGGGAACAGTCACTCGTAGTGCAGGGAACAGTCACTCGTAGTGCTGGGAACTGTTACTCGTGGTGCAGGGAACAGTCACTCGTAGTGCAGGGAACAGTCACTCGTGGTGCTGGGAACAGTCACTCGTAGTGCAGGGAACAGTCACTCGTAGTGCAGGGAACAGTCACTCGTGGTGCTGGGAACAGTCACTCGTGGTGCTGGGAACAGTCACTCGTAGTGCAGGGAAGTCACTCGTAGTGCAGGGAACAGTCACTCGTAGTGCTGGGAAGTCACTCGTAGTGCAGGGAACAGTCACTCGTAGTGTAGGGAACAGTCACTCGTAGTGCAGGGAACAGTCACTCGTAGTGCAGGGAACAGTCACTCGTAGTGCAGGGAAGTCACTCGTAGTGCAGGGAAGTCACTCGTAGTGCAGGGAAGTCACTCGTAGTGCAGGGAACAGTCACTCGTAGTGCAGGGAACAGTCACTCGTAGTGCAGGGAACAGTCACTCGTAGTGCAGGGAACAGTCACTCGTGGTGCTGGGAACAGTCACTCGTAGTGCAGGGAACAGTCACTCGTAGTGCTGGGAAGTCACTC
The DNA here is from genome assembly GCF_038502225.1 of Cherax quadricarinatus. NCBI lineage: Eukaryota > Metazoa > Arthropoda > Malacostraca > Decapoda > Parastacidae > Cherax > Cherax quadricarinatus. The sequence continues at coordinate 364,277 of NC_091374.1, forward strand.
GTAGTGCAGGGAACAGTCACTCGTGGTGCTGGGAACAGTCACTCGTAGTGCAGGGAACAGTCACTCGTAGTGCAGGGAAGTCACTCGTAGTGCAGGGAACAGTCACTCGTGGTGCTGGGAAGTCACTCGTAGTGCAGGGAACAGTCACTCGTAGTGCAGGGAACAGTCACTCGTAGTGCAGGGAAGTCACTCGTAGTGCAGGGAACAGTCACTCGTAGTGCAGGGAACAGTCACTCGTAGTGTAGGGAACAGTCACTCGTAGTGTAGGGAACAGTCACTCGTAGTGCAGGGAACAGTTACTCGTAGTGCAGGGAACAGTCACTCGTAGTGTAGGGAACAGTCACTCGTAGTGCAGGGAACAGTCACTCGTAGTGTAGGGAACAGTCACTCGTAGTGTAGGGAACAGTCACTTGTAGTGTAGGGAACAGTCACTCGTAGTGTAGGGAACAGTCACTCGTAGTGCAGGGAACAGTCACTCGTAGTGTAGGGAACAGTCACTTGTAGTGTAGGGAACAGTCACTCGTAGTGTAGGGAACAGTCACTCGTAGTGCAGGGAACAGTTACTCGTAGTGCAGGGAACAGTCACTCGTAGTGCAGGGAAGTCACTCGTAGTGCAGAGAACAGTCACTCGTAGTGTAGGGAACAGTTACTCGTAGTGCAGGGAACAGTCACTCGTAGTGCAGGGAAGTCACTCGTAGTGCAGGGAACAGTCACTCGTAGTGCAGGGAACAGTTACTCGTAGTGCAGGGAACAGTCACTCGTAGTGCAGGGAAGTCACTCGTAGTGCAGGGAACAGTCACTCGTAGTGCAGGGAACAGTCACTCGTAGTGCAGGGAACAGTCACTCGTAGTGCAGGGAACAGTCACTCGTAGTGCAGGGAAGTCACTCGTAGTGCAGGGAACAGTCACTCGTAGTGCAGGGAACAGTCACTCGTAGTGCAGGGAAGTCACTCGTAGTGCAGGGAACAGTCACTCGTAGTGCAGGGAACAGTCACTCGTAGTGCAGGGAACAGTCACTCGTAGTGCAGGGAACAGTCACTCGTAGTGCAGGGAACAGTCACTCGTAGTGCAGAGAACAGTCACTCGTAGTGTAGGGAACAGTCACTCGTAGTGCAGGGAACAGTTACTCGTAGTGCAGGGAACAGTCACTCGTAGTGTAGGGAACAGTCACTCGTAGTGCAGGGAACAGTCACTCGTAGTGCAGGGAACAGTCACTCGTAGTGTAGGGAACAGTCACTCGTAGTGCAGGGAACAGTTACTCGTAGTGCAGGGAACAGTCACTCGTAGTGCAGGGAACAGTCACTCGTAGTGCAGGGAACAGTCACTCGTAGTGCAGGGAACAGTCACTCGTAGTGCTGGGAACAGTCACTCGTAGTGCAGGGAACAGTCACTCGTAGTGCAGGGAACAGTCACTCGTAGTGCAGGGAACAATCACTCGTAGTGCAGGGAACAGTCACTCGTAGTGCAGGGAACAGTCACTCGTGGTGCTGGGAACAGTCACTCGTAGTGCAGGGAACAGTCACTCGTAGTGCAGGGAACAGTCACTCGTAGTGCAGGGAACAGTCACTCGTAGTGCTGGGAACAGTCACTCGTAGTGCAGGGAACAGTCACTCGTGGTGCTGGGAACAGTCACTCGTAGTGCAGGGAACAGTCACTCGTGGTGCTGGAAACAGTTACTCGTAGTGCAGGGAACAGTCACTCGTAGTGCAGGGAACAGTCACTCGTAGTGCAGGGAACAGTCACTCGTAGTGCAGGGAAGTCACTCGTAGTGCAGGGAACAGTCACTCGTAGTGCAGGGAACAGTCACTCGTAGTGCAGGGAACAGTCACTCGTAGTGCAGGGAACAGTCACTCGTAGTGCAGGGAACAGTCACTCGTAGTGCAGGGAACAGTCACTCGTGGTGCTGGGAACAGTCACTCGTGGTGCAGGGAACAGTCACTCGTAGTGCAGGGAACAGTCACTCGTAGTGCAGGGAACAGTCACTCGTAGTGCAGGGAAGTCACTCGTAGTGCAGGGAACAGTCACTCGTAGTGCAGGGAACAGTCACTCGTAGTGCAGGGAACAGTCACTCGTAGTGCAGGGAACAGTCACTCGTAGTGCTGGGAACAGTCACTCGTAGTGCAGGGAACAGTCACTCGTAGTGCAGGGAACAATCACTCGTAGTGCAGGGAACAGTCACTCGTGGTGCAGGGAACAGTCACTCGTGGTGCTGGGAACAGTCACTCGTAGTGCAGGGAACAGTCACTCGTAGTGCAGGGAACAGTCACTCGTAGTGCAGGGAACAGTCACTCGTGGTGCTGGGAACAGTCACTCGTAGTGCAGGGAACAGTCACTCGTGGTGCTGGGAACAGTCACTCGTAGTGCAGGGAACAGTCACTCGTAGTGCAGGGAACAGTCACTCGTGGTGCAGGGAACAGTCACTCGTAGTGCAGGGAACAGTCACTCGTGGTGCTGGGAACAGTCACTCGTAGTGCAGGGAACAGTCACTCGTAGTGCAGGGAACAGTCACTCGTAGTGCAGGGAACAGCCACTCGTAGTGCAGGGAACAGTCACTCGTAGTGCAGGAAACAGTCACTCGTGGTGCTGGGAACAGTCACTCGTAGTGCAGGAAACAGTCACTCGTGGTGCTGGGAACAGTCACTCGTAGTGCAGGGAACAGTCACTCGTAGTGCAGGAAACAGTTACTCGTAGTGCAGGAAACAGTCACTCGTGGTGCTGGAAACAGTCACTCGTAGTGCAGGGAACAGTCACTCGTACTGCAGGGAACAGTCACTCGTAGTGCAGGAAACAGTCACTCGTAGTGCAGGAAACAGTCACTCGTACTGCAGGGAACAGTGTGCGTGAAACAATCATGGTGCAGAGAACAGTTACTCAATAATGCGTGAAACACTGTGCAAGAAACAGTCATGGTTCAAGGAACATTTATGGTGCAAGGAACAGCCATGGTGCAGGGAACAGTCAGTTATATTGTAGCGTGTGTATTGTGGGTGAGAGAGAGAGAGAGAGAACAACAGGCAGATAAAAGAAGCTAAAACATCGTATGATAAAAATCTCATCTCAAGAAAACTGCAGAAAAAACACAAGACTTCTCTTGCTTGGCTTGTTTTTCTTGTATCCAGACGATAAGGCATCAGTGACCTATTGCAGGAGTTTATGTTGGTATCAGGCAACCCTGGGTTCGTCTCCACACACACACACACACACAGACACAGACACACACACACACACACACACACACACACACACACACACACACACACACACACACACACACACACACACACACACACACACACACACACACCTGCGGGGTAATCACACAGACAGAACAATCTCCAAGCTGCTCCCTAATTCTGAAGCTTTCGTGTACAGAGAGGCTAATCCTCCTCTCATCACCCTTTCAATCTCCTCTCCCATCACCGTTTCCCTTCACCCCGATCACCATATTCTTCCCTTCCTTCTCAGGCATCCACCTACAGGCAGAAACAACAATGACAACAAACAATATAAACAAAAGGACCACACATAGAGAGTGTTTGACAGCAGGTTTACAGGCGTCCAGAAGGAATCCCTCACTCAGTGAGGAGGCTTCGTAAGTGATTTAACCTCCACTGAAAATCCACATAAGCGAGGCCTTTTAAGTGTTTCTCAGATCCCAGGGCTTGTTAGTGTTTTTAAACATGCTCACTATAGACGGCAAATAGAGGGGAAAGAAGCCCTCCTTTTACACACATACACTATATATACATATATATATATATATATATATATATATATATATATATATATATATATATATATATATATATATATATATATATATATATATATATATATGTGTGTGTGTGTGTGTGTTTGTATGTATGTGTGTTTGTTGGTGTGTGTTTGTTGGTGTGTGTTTGTTGGTCTGTGTTTGTTGGTCTGTGTTTGTTGGTGTGTGTGTGTGTGTGTGTGTGTGTGTGTGTGTGTGTGTGTGTGTGTGTGTGTGTGTGTGTGTGTGTGTGTGTGTGTGTGTGTGTGTGTGTGTGTGTGTGTGTGCGTGTGTGTGTGCTTGGTGTACAAGCGTCAATCACCTGCCTCTTTTCACTGGCATAAAGGTCAGGTAACAGTGTTGTTGGTGGTGGTGGCTAATCCTGTACAGTACGTGTTCAGCTGTAGTGTAGGTAAGACACATATGCAACAGTTAGGTATCTTTATTATGAAACGTTTCGCCTACACAGTAGGCTTCTTCAGTCAAGTACAGAAAAGTTGATAGAAGCAGAAGATACTTGAAGACGATGTAATCAGTCCATCACCCTTAAAGTTTTGAGGTGGTCAGTCCCTCAGTCTGGAGAAGAGCATTGTTCCATAGTATGAAACAATATGGAGATGAAGTGACAGAATGGAGCTTTTTATAGCGCCAAGAGGTGAGACGTAGGCCACTAGGAGAGGTAAGAACTCAGATGTTGAAAGGTCAGGTCCCTCTCAAATCCAGCCGCTCTCACTAGTGGAAGTTGTCGAAGTTGATTGCAGGTCTGTACCAAGATACCCTTGTGTTGCAGTGTCTGACAGATTGAACATTACTGTGTAGGCGAAACGTTTCATAATAAAGATACCTAACTGTTGCATATGTGTCTTACCTAACAACCTGTCGGTATTTTATACCATTTTAATATTCAATCTGTCAGACACTGCAACACAAGGGTATCTTGGTACAGACCTGCAATCAACTTCGACAACTTCCACTAGTGAGAGCGGCTGGATTTGAGAAGGACCTGGCCTTTCAACATCTGAGTTCTTACCTCTCCTAGTTGCCTACGTCTCACCTCTTGGCGCTATAAAAAGCTCCATTCTGTCACTTCTTCTCCATATTGTTTCATACTATGGAACAATGCTCTTCTCCAGACTGAGGGACTGACCACCTCAAAACTTTAAGGGTGATGGACTGATTACATCGTCTTCAAGTATCTTCTGCTTCTATCAACTTTTCTGTACTTGACTGAAGAAGCCTACTGTGTAGGCGAAACGTTTCATAATAAAGATACCTAACTGTTGCATATGTGTCTTACCTAACAACCTGTCGGTATTTTATACCATTTTAATGTTCAAGCTGTAGTGTAGCTCTTGCTCTTGTGTAGTTCTTGTTTCATGTTTTTCTCTTTGTCTATTTCGGACGGGAGAGAGATAGATAATTTATCATTTATTAGTTGCACTAATAGTGTGATTGAGCAGGTGATGCTCTCCTGGCTATTACTCTTCTCCAAGTTCTCTCTATCACTCTTTAACTATCCAACTATCTGGCCTAACTATTCAACTCTCAGAGTAGTTATCAATAATCCGTAATGCTCAAGTTGCTCAGATAATAACAGGATTTCCGTCATTACCACCAGCGAGGCACCTGGTGCTCAGGGCTCTGGGGAGAGGCTCTACCAACCCGGCTTTTCAAATAGTGGTATTGATTCTAGTGAAGAGCTCTTGATCCAATGAATAAAGCTACCCTTCACTTCCTCGGATCAGAGGTTATGTTAGTCTGATAACATTTCAGGGTTAGACTGCCCCCTTATTCAGGGATGCCTGGGATGCAAACACCCTGAGATGTCCTATGATGACATCTCAGGGTGTTTGACTCCTTAGTTACGGTGTATAACCCCTACGGGTCATACCTAAAGTCAGTACCCGATCAGCCAGGCTGTGGTTCGTACGTTGGATTACGTGCGGCCAATAGTAACAGCCTGGTTGATCAGGCCCCCCTGATCCGGGGGCTTTGACCCCAGGAACGACCTCCAGGTATACTCCAGGCAGATATATTAATCTCACACTCCAGAAAATAAGGAAATGGATCAAAGGTAAACAATAACTTTGACAAGGTGATGTGCATCACCTTGAGTATGTATGTTGGCGAGACATCTCACCTTCACACCAAGCTTTCTTCTCAAGTTAATCCGCCATCATGTCCCTATATTAAACTGAGAAAATCCTGTTCGGGCGTCACATGTTTACACTGAAGATACCCGGGTGTTGGACATATGTTTTATTCATCAAAGAAGATAATATACGTGGGTGCCTCACATTCACCTCTATGCCATGAGAAACATACCTACCACATTCCTCCTGCCTTAGTTCTACTTGGAATATTTTCGCATGAGAAATTACTCGACGATACTAATTTATTCGTCTATAAAATGCTGTTCACGAAATCCCTTTGAAGATTGTATAGCTTACAGCGGGTGTAATGTGACAGTAATAATACAGAGCGTGGTGCCAGCCAACCACTTTCCTGACAAACTTACCTCGCGTTGTCTCGAGACTTACTGTATGTCTCTCCTACTGACTCTTACAGGTGTAACAGAGAGACGTGCTACTTGATACCATGTACATACCTATATATGGCTGCAGGGGTCGATTCTCACCTCCTGTACGTGTGAGTGTATGTAGTTGTGAACATTTATGCATTTCTGTGTACTTGAAAGTATGTGTGCAAGTATGTGTTCTTGAGATGATGTGTGTCCGTGTGTGTAATTATTCATTTGTTAATACTTTCTCGTAGCCACAAGAGTAGAGCTGCGCTCCTGACGTTCAATCTTCAAGAATTTTTTTCATCAATTTCCAATGGTTGTAAGTCTGACTGCTTCTCCTTTAAAATAATATATATATATATATATATATATATATATATATATATATATATATATATATATATATATATATATATATATATATATATATATATATGTCGTGCCGAATATGTAAAACTGGTCAATTAGCAAGAGCTCATTTAAAATTAAGTCCTTTCTAAATTTTTCTCTTATACGTTTAAAGATATATTTTTTTCATTAATGTTGATGTAAAAATTTATAATTTTGCACCAAAAGGAACTTAGAAAACTTACCTAACCTTATTATAACAAGAACAATTTATTTTAGCCTAACCCAATTAAATATATTTTAGATTTGTTTACAGTAATTTAATACTAAACAAACACAGTGAAATATATTTTTTTCGTTAGGTTCCGAATGATTTTGACGAAATTATTGCATACACAAATTTTCACTTGTCCTATATGGCAAGATGAGCGTTGCTATTTAAGCCAAGATTGCAAGTTCTGAATATTGGGCACGACATATATATATATATATATATATATATATATATATATATATATATATATATATATATATATATATATATATATATATATATATATATATATATATATATATATATATATATATATATATATAAATAATGAAAGTAAGGTTTGTATATATAATTTTCAGAGGACCTTCAACATTCTTGTAGGATCTTGAGAATACCTGCAGGACCTCTAACATTCTCACAAGACTGTGGACTGCACATTCTTTCTTTCCTTCCACTTGCTTCTTTCTCGAGGATCACTTTATCATCCACTTTACCCATGCAAGTATTCTGGTTATCTTATAAGGTATACTTACAAAAACAACTCTACTTCTTTCCTAACAGGAAGGTAATTGGACATTTTTGGCATAATCCTCTTAGCGATACAAGAACTAACCAAACACACACACATGCACACACACACGCGCACACACACGCACACACATACACATACATATACACATACACACATACACACACACACACACACACACACACACACACACACACACACACACATACACATACACATACACACACACACACACACACACACAGACACACACACACACACACACACAGACACACACACACACACACACACACACACACACTCACACACACACAGACACAGACACACACACACACACACACACACTCACACACACACACACACACAGACACACACACACACACACACACACACTCACACACACTCTCACACACTAACACGCTAACAGGCCTAGTGTCTAATCGACATGTGCCTAGGACAAAATGGTAACTAACACACACACACACAAACAAACAAACAAGTAAACGATCCATAACATAACAAGACTATCTGCTGAGAAGGATTAATTGATCTGACTAATCTTCAATTTCATAAAGAAAATTAATATGTGCAGAGAGAGAGAGAGAGAGAGAGAAAGAGGGAACGCGCCTTTCAGCCAAAGATCTACACTGACACCTTATGTCTTCACAAAGGCAAGTTCTCTACCTCCAGGAAGAAGCCAAATTCCTTCTTTTAGCCGCTGAATTATTGAGACAGTTCAATAGTATACTTCAGAGAGCTGGTCTGATTTCGTCCTCCAGAAAATAAACCCCATCTTTCCATACTGTTGACACCTAAGAATCAGTTCCTTCACACTCGCACCACTGCTGAGAACGTCTCAGTGGGATCTACTTGTCATGAATAAGACTGCATCCAGATACCAGCTTGCACAGAACGTCAGTCGTTCACGATCACTGAGTAATAAAGAAGCGAGACGGTCCGGAAGCTGACAAAGTAGTGGAGACCTCAGACACACATAGATAAGTCACCTAGTTTAGAGGAACGACTGGTCATCAGACTAGTCCTGGTGACGATCTAGAGCTGGGGTTCGTAACCGGGGGAAGTCATACTGGTACCTAATAGGACTGGTAGTGATACCCACAACCTAGTGAAGGTGGTATGAGAATATATTGGGCAGTCCACTGTGGGTCTGTAATCGTGAAAAAGTTAAGTTCCTCTGTTCTAGAGAATAATACACTGGTTGAGGTATCACACACAACCAAGTTATCGTCTTAGAAACCTGAGGATGATACACAAAGATGAGACTAGTGTATTATAGTGTATGATTTATGTAGATGATTTATGAGCTAGTGTGCTTCATTGTATGAAAGATGAAGAGCAAAATACTGATTTATTCCTCCATTTCTTCTCCAGTTTTTTCTTTCTTTCCTGTCTACGCATTTCCCATCCTGCATTGCTTCCTTCTTCCTTTAATTAACGTTCTCCCTTTCTTCCCTCTTTTCTTATAAACTTAATTTCCTCTTTCCTTCCTTAAGTCCTCCTTTATTTAATTGTCCTGTCATCCTTTCTAATTATTTTAATTTAATCTTCCTTCTTTCCTTCTTTTCTTCCTTCCTTCCATCCTTCCTTCCTTCCTTCCTTCCTTCCTTCCTTCCTTCTGTGAAGAATAACTGCCTCTACTGTGAAGAATAACTGCCTCTACTGTGAAGAATAACTGCCTCTCTGTGAAGAATAACTGCCTCTCTGTGAAGAATAACTGCCTCTACTGTGAAGAATAACTGCCTCTACTGTGAAGAATAACTGCCTCTACTGTTAACTGCCTCTCCCATCCTGCCTCTACTGTCCAAGAATAACTGCCTCTACTGTGAAGCATAACTGACCTCTACTGTGAAGAATAACTGCCTCTACTGTGAAGAATAACTGCTTCTACTGAAGAATAACTGCCTCTACTGTGAAGAATAACTGCCTCTACTGTGAAGAATAACTGCCTCTACTGTGAAGAATAACTGCCTCTACTGTGAAGAATAACTGCCTCTACTGTGAAGAATAACTGCCTCTACTGTGAAGAATAACTGCTTCTACTGTGAAGAATAACTGCCTCTACTGTGAAGAATCACTGCCTCTACTGTGAAGAATAACTGCCTCTACTGTGAAGAATAACTGCCTCTACTGTGAAGTATAACTGCATCTACTGTGAAGAATAACTGCCTCTACTGTGAAGAATAACTGCCTCTACTGTGAAGAATAACTGCCTCTACTGTGAAGAATAACTGCCTCTACTGTGAAGAATAACTGCCTCTACTGTGAAGTATAACTGCATCTACTGTGAAGAATAACTGCCTCTACTGTGAAGAATAACTGCCTCTACTGTGAAGAATAACTGCCTCTACTGTGAAGAATCATTGACTCTACTGTGAAGAATAACTGCCTCTACTGTGAAGAATAACTGAATCTACTGTGAAGAATAACTGCCTCTACTGTGAAGAATAACTGCCTCTACTGTGAAGAATCACTACCTCTACTGTGAAGAATAACTGCCTCTACTGTGAAGAATAACTGCCTCTACTGTGAAGAATAACTGCCTCTACTGTGAAGAATAACTGCCTCTACTGTGAAGAATAACTGCCTCTACTGTGAAGAATAACTGCCTCTACTGTGAAGAATCACTACCTCCAAGACACTCAGAGCTCACTACCTCCAAGACACTCAGAGCTCACTACCTCCAAGACACTCAGAGCTCACTACCTCCAAGACAGTGCTCACTACCTTCAAGACACTCAGACCTCACTACCTTCAAGACACTCAGAGCTCACTACCTCCAAGACACTCAGAGCTCACTACCTCCAAGACACTCAGTGCTCACTACCTTCAAGACACTCAGACCTCACTACCTTCAAGACACTCAGAGCTCACTACCTCCAAGACACTCAGAGCTCACTACCTCCAAGACACTCAGACCTCACTACCTTCAAGACGCTCAGAGCTCACTACCTCCAAGACACTCAGAGCTCACTACCTCCAAGACACTCAGTGCTCACTACCTTCAAGACACTCAGAGCTCACTACCTCCAAGACACTCAGAGCTCACTACCTCCAAGACACTCAGAGCTCACTACCTCCAAGACACTCAGAGCACACTACCTCCAAGACACTCAGTGCTCACTACCTTCAAGACACTCAGACCTCACTACCTTCAAGACACTCAGAGCTCACTACCTCCAAGACACTCAGAGCTCACTACCTCCAAGACACTCAGTGCTCACTACCTTCAAGACACTCAGACCTCACTACCTTCAAGACACTCAGAGCTCACTACCTCCAAGACACTCAGAGCTCACTACCTCCAAGACACTCAGACCTCACTACCTTCAAGACACTCAGAGCTCACTACCTCCAAGACACTCAGAGCTCACTACCTCCAAGACACTCAGTGCTCACTACCTTCAAGACACTCAGAGCTCACTACCTCCAAGACACTCAGAGCTCACTACCTCCAAGACACTCAGAGCTCACTACCTCCAAGACACTCAGAGCTCACTACCTTCAAGACACTCAGAGCTCACTACCTCCAAGACACTCAGAGCTCACTACCTCCAAGACACTCAGAGCTCACTACCTCCAAGACACTCAGTGCTCACTACCTTCAAGACACTCAGACCTCACTACCTTCAAGACACTCAGAGCTCACTACCTCCAAGACACTCAGAGCTCACTACCTCCAAGACACTCAGACCTCACTACCTTCAAGACACTCAGAGCTCACTACCTCCAAGACACTCAGAGCTCACTACCTCCAAGACACTCAGTGCTCACTACCTTCAAGACACTCAGAGCTCACTACCTCCAAGACTCTCAGAGCTCACTACCTCCAAGACTCTCAAAGCTCACTACCTCCAAGACACTCAGAGCTCACTACCTCCAAGACTCTCAGAGCTCACTACCTCCAAGACTCTCAAAGCTCACTACCTCCAAGACACTCAAAGCTCACTACCTCCAAGACACTCAGAGCTCACTACCTTCAAGACACTCAGAGCTCACTACCTCCAAGACACTCAGAGCTCACTACCTTCAAGACACTCAGAGCTCACTACTTTCAAGACACTCAGAGCTCACTACCTCCAAGACACTCAGAGCTCACTACCTCCAAGACTCTCAGAGCTCACTACCTCCAAGACACTCAGAGCTCACTACCTTCAAGACACTCAGAGCTCACTACCTCCAAGACACTCAGAGCTCACTACCTCCAAGACACTCAGAGCTCACTACCTTCAAGACACTCAGAGCTCACTACCTCCAAGACACTCAGAGCTCACTACCTTCAGAGCTCACTACCTCCAAGCTCACACTCAGAGCTCACTACCTCACTCCAAGACACTCAGAGCTCACTACCTCCAAGACACTCAGAGCTCACTACCTCCAAGACACTCAGAGCTCACTACCTTCAAGACACTCAGAGCTCACTACCTCCAAGACACTCAGAGCTCACTACCTCCAAGACACTCAGAGCTCACTACCTTCAAGACACTCAGAGCTCACTACCTCCAAGACACTCAGAGCTCACTACCTCCAAGACACTCACAGCTCACTACCTCCAAGACACTCAGAGCTCACTACCTCCAAGACACTCAGAGCTCACTACCTCCAAGACTCTCAAAGCTCACTACCTCCAAGACACTCAGAGCTCACTACCTCCAAGACTCTCAGAGCTCACTACCTCCAAGACTCTCAAGACACTCAGAGCTCACTACCTTCAAGACAAGAAACTCAGAGCTCACTACCTCCAAGACACTCAGAGCTCACTACCTTCAAGACACTCAGAGCTCACTACCTCCAAGACACTCAGAGCTCACTACCTCCAAGACACTCAGAGCTCACTACCTCCAAGACTCTCAGAGCTCACTACCTCCAAGACACTCAGAGCTCACTACCTTCAAGACACTCAGAGCTCTCTACCTCCAAGACACTCAGAGCTCACTACCTCCAAGACACTCAGAGCTCACTACCTTCAAGACACTCAGAGCTCACTACCTCCAAGACACTCAGAGCTCACTACCTTCAAGACACTCAGAGCTCACTACCTCCAAGACACTCAGTGCTCACTACCTTCAAGACACTCAGACCTCACTACCTTCAAGACACTCAGAGCTCACTACCTCCAAGACACTCAGAGCTCACTACCTCCAAGACACTCAGACCTCACTACCTTCAGGACACTCAGAGCTCACTACCTCCAAGACACTCAGAGCTCACTACCTCCAAGACACTCAGTGCTCACTACCTTCAAGACACTCAGAGCTCACTACCTCCAAGACTCTCAGAGCTCATTACCTCCAAGACTCTCAAAGCTCACTACCTCCAAGACACTCAGAGCTCACTACCTCCAAGACTCTCAGAGCTCACTACCTCCAAGACTCTCAAAGCTCACTACCTCCAAGACACTCAAAGCTCACTACCTCCAAGACACTCAGAGCTCACTACCTTCAAGACACTCAGAGCTCACTACCTCCAAGACACTCAGAGCTCACTACCTTCAAGACACTCAGAGCTCACTACCTCCAAGACACTCAGAGCTCACTACCTCCAAGACACTCAGAGCTCACTACCTCCAAGACTCTCAGAGCTCACTACCTCCAAGACACTCAGAGCTCACTACCTTCAAGACACTCAGAGCTCACTACCTCCAAGACACTCAGAGCTCACTACCTCCAAGACACTCAGAGCTCACTACCTTCAAGACACTCAGAGCTCACTACCTTCAAGACACTCAGAGCTCACTACCTCCAAGACACTCAGAGCTCACTACCTTCAAGACACTCAGAGCTCACTACCTCCAAGACACTCAGTGCTCACTACCTTCAAGACACTCAGAGCTCACTACCTTCAAGACACTCAGAGCTCACTACCTCCAAGACACTCAGAGCTCACTACCTCCAAGACACTCAGAGCTCACTACCTCCAAGACACTCAGAGCTCACTACCTCCAAGACACTCAGAGCTCACTACCTCCAAGACACTCAGAGCTCACTACCTTCAAGACACTCAGAGCTCACTACCTCCAAGACTCTCAGAGCTCACTACCTACCTCCAAGACACTCAGAGCTCACTACCTCCAAGACTCTCAGAGCTCACTACCTCCAAGACTCTCAAAGCTCACTACCTCCAAGACACTCAAAGCTCACTACCTCCAAGACACTCAGAGCTCACTACCTTCAAGACACTCAGAGCTCACTACCTCCAAGACACTCAGAGCTCACTACCTTCAAGACACTCAGAGCTCACTACCTCCAAGACACTCAGAGCTCACTACCTCCAAGACACTCAGAGCTCACTACCTCCAAGACTCTCAGAGCTCACTACCTCCAAGACACTCAGAGCTCACTACCTTCAAGACACTCAGAGCTCACTACCTCCAAGACACTCAGAGCTCACTACCTCCAAGACACTCAGAGCTCACTACCTTCAAGACACTCAGAGCTCACTACCTCCAAGACACTCAGAGCTCACTACCTTCAAGACACTCAGAGCTCACTACCTTCAAGACACTCAGAGCTCACTACCTCCAAGACACTCAGAGCTCACTACCTCCAAGACACTCAGTGCTCACTACCTTCAAGACACTCAGTGCTCACTACCTCCAAGACTCTCAGAGCTCACTACCTCCAAGACTCTCAAAGCTCACTACCTCCAAGACACTCAGAGCTCACTACCTCCAAGACTCTCAGAGCTCACTACCTCCAAGACTCTCAAAGCTCACTACTCCAAGACACTCAAAGCTCACTACCTCCAAGACACTCAAGCTCACTACTTCACTCAGAGCTCACTACCTCCAAGACACTCAGAGCTCACTACCTTCAAGCTCAGAGCTACTACTTTCAAGACACTCAGAGCTCACTACCTCCAAGACACTCAAGCTCACTACAAGACTCTCAGAGCTCACTAGCTCACTACCTCCAAGACACTCAAGACACTCAGAGCTCACTACCTTCCAAGACACTCAGAGCTCACTACCTCCAAGACACTCAGAGCTCACTACCTTCAAGACCTTCAAGACACTCAGAGCTCACTACCTCCAAGACACTCAGAGCTCACTACCTCAAGACAAGACACTCAGACACTCAGAGCTCACTACTTTCAAGACACTCAGAGCTCACTACCTCCAAGACTCTCAAGACTACCTCAGAGCTCACTACCTCCAAGACACTCAGCTCACTACCTCCAAGACTCTCAGAGCTCAAGACTCTCAAACTACCTCACTACCTCCAAGACACTCAGAGCTCACTACCTCACTACACTACCTCCAAGACACTCAGAGCTCACTACCTTCAAGACACTCAGAGCTCACTACCTCCAAGACACTCAAGACACTCAGAGCTCACTAGCTCACTACCTCCAAGACACTCAGAGCTCACTACTTTCAAGACACTCAGAGCTCACTACCTCCAAGACACTCAGAGCTCACTACCTCCAAGACACTCAGAGCTCACTACCTCAAGACACTCAGAGCTCACTACCTCAAGACACTCAGAGCTCACTACCTTCAAGACACTCAGAGCTCACTACCTCCAAGACACTCAGTGCTCACTACCTCAAGACACTCAGACCTCACTACCTTCAAGACACTCAGACCTCACTACCTTCAAGACACTCAGAGCTCACTACCTTCAAGACACTCAGACCTCACTACCTTCAAGACACTCAGAGCTCACTACCTCCAAGACACTCAGAGCTCACTACCTCCAAGACACTCAGTGCTCACTACCTTCAAGACACTCAGACCTCACTACCTCCAAGACTCTCAGAGCTCACTACCTCCAAGACACTCAGAGCTCACTACCTCTCAAGACACTCAAGACTCTCAAAGCTCACTACCTCCAAGACACTCAGAGCTCACTACCTACAAGACACTCAGAGCTCACTACCTACAAGACACTCAGAGCTCACTACCTCCAAGACACTCAGAGCTCACAACCTCCAAGACACTCAGAGCTCACTACCTCCAAGACACTCAGAGCTCACTACCTCCAAGACTCCAAGACACTCAGAGCTCACTACCTCCAAGACTCTCAGAGCTCACTACCTCCAAGACACTCAGAGCTCACTACCTTCAAGACACTCAGAGCTCACTGCCTCCAAGACACTCAGAGCTCACTACCTCCAAGACACTCAGAGCTCACTACCTTCAAGACACTCAGAGCTCACTACCTCCAAGACACTCAGAGCTCACTACCTTCAAGACACTCAGAGCTCACTACCTTCAAGACACTCAGAGCTCACTACCTCCAAGACACTCAGAGCTCACTACCTCCAAGACACTCAGAGCTCACTACCTCCAAGACTCTCAGAGCTCACTACCTCCAAGACACTCAGAGCTCACTACCTTCAAGACGCTCAGAGCTCACTACCTCCAAGACACTCAGAGCTCACTACCTCCAAGACACTCAGAGCTCACTACCTTCAAGACACTCAGAGCTCACTACCTCCAAGACACTCAGAGCTCACTACCTCCAAGACACTCAGAGCTCATTACTTCCAAGGCACTCAGAGCTCACTACCTCCAAGACACTCAGAGCTCATTACCTCCAAGACACTCAGAGCTCATTACCTTCAAGACACTCTGAGCTCACTACCTTCAAGACACTCAGAGCTCATTACCTCCAAGACACTTAGAGCTCATTACCTCCAAGACACTCAGAGCTCACTACCTCCAAGACACTTAAAGCTCACTACCTCCAAGACACTCAGAGCTCACTACCTCCAAGACACTCAGAGCTCACTACCTCCAAGACACTCAGAGCTCACTACCTCCAAGACACTCAGAGCTCACTACCTCCAAGACACTCAGAGCTCACTACCTCCAAGACACTCAGAGCTCACTACCTCCAAGACACTCAGAGCTCACTACCTCCAAGACACTCAGAGCTCGCTACCTCCAAGACACTCAGAGCTCACTACCTCCAAGACACTTAAAGCTCACTACCTTCAAGACACTCAGAGCTCATTACCTCCACCCACCATCATATATACATTAAACGGCACTTAGAAAACATAACTTAATACTCTGAAACATCGTAAAATATAACTCAACATAGAAAATTATGAAACACAGTACATTTGTAAGATATGTTGATGTCATCTGTTTAATTCACAGCTTAACTAAAAGAAGAATGACCTTAGAAGTGATTGTTAGCATATACTTTTTGTATTCAGAGTAATGTCTGCCTCAAGTCAAGAAAACTGGGATTTACGCAATTAAATAACAGTAAGTATACTGAGTATATCACCAGCTGAGCAAAGTATAATTGAGGAAGTAGCGTGTGTAACCACAGTCACTGAGGTAAAATAATCACTGCCAATTTATAAACAGATATATGAGGGGTAGTTTAAAGTTGTTTATTCCCTTGAGGCATGACACTGGAAGCCAGACTTTGTGACTTTTCTGCACCAGAAGCCTTTAATAAGTCTTTTTCTTATTTATGGCCTTATTAAAGTCTAATCAGTCTTGAGGGCAACGACTGAGTTTGTGATATTAGTGACAGTAAAATGTGCAGCTGTGTGCGTGAACAGTGAGAGCAAGAACAGCAACAACAGCAACAGCAACAACAGGAGCAGCAACATCAACAACGACAACAACAGCAACAGCAACAGCAGTAAAGATCATGTGTGAAAAATAAATTGTGAGAAGGAATTCCCTTGGTAAGGTAGACCAATTGTAGCTATCAGGACTGTGTCCTCAGGGAAGCTCCTCCTGCATTCTCCTTCCTCACACTCATCCTCCTCCTCCTCCTCCTCTTCCTCTTCATTTTAATCATTATTTCTTTCATTTCTTTCATTCTTCCTAATTTTATTTCTTCTTCCTTTCTTTTTCTTCCTGCTCCTACACCTCGTTCACTTTTTCTCTCCTCGTAATTCCAGTCTTCTTCTATTTCTTTATCATACCTTCTATTCTTCCTCCTAATCAACTTTCCTGTTCTTTTTTCTCTTCTCCCTTCTCCTCCCTTCTTTCCATTCCTCCTTTATCATTTTATTTATCTCTCCCTGCTATCTTCATCTCTTTCTTCTCGCTATCTCTCCTTCCTCTTCCGGACTCTTATTCCCCTTCCTTAATTATCCTCTCTGGTTTATCTCCCAGGTTTATTATTCTATTATCTCCCATTTATTTATCATTTAGAATGTTGTGGTAGAGTACTTAGTAGTGGTAAAAGTTGTAGTAGTAATAGTAGGAATAGTCTATTTCTCCAGTGGTAGATAGTGTGGTACCCAGATGGTAGTTTCAGTGCTACTCAGAATGACCACTAACCTATGAACCATCCAGGGCATAGTATTTAATGATAGTATAAGTAGTAGTAGTAGTGTTAATAATGGTGGTAGTACAGTGTAAGTAGCAGTAGCAATAGTAGTAGTAATAGTACTGCACTATTTGTAGTCCGGCTGGTAGTTTAACTATCATTAATTTATCAGCTGATATTCATTCCTATCGAACTAAATGACCTGCCAGCCCACCAGCCTCTCCACCTGCCAGCCCACCAGCCTCTCCACCTGCCAGCCCACCAGCCTCTCCACCTGCCAGCCCACCAGCCTCTCCACCTGCCAGCCCACCAGCCTCTCCACCTGCCAGCCCACCAGCCTCTCCACCTGCCAGCCCACCAGCCTCTCCCCCTGCCAGCCCAACAGCCTCTCTGCCTGCCAGCCCACCAGCCTCTTCACCTGCCAGCCCACCAGCCTCTCCACCTGCCAGCCCACCAGCCTCTCCACCTGCCAGCCCACCAGCCTCTCCACCTGCCAGCCCACCAGCCTCTCCACCTGCCAGCCCACCAGCCTCTCCACCTGCCAGCCCACCAGCCTCTCCGCCTGCCAGCCCACCAGCCTCTCCACCTGCCAGCCCACCAGCCTCTCCACCTGCCAGCCCACCAGCCTCTCCACCTGCCAGCCCACCAGCCTCTCCACCTGCCAGCCCACCAGCCTCTCCACCTGCCAGCCCACCAGCCTCTCCACCTGCCAGCCCACCAGCCTCTCCACCTGCCAGCCCACCAGCCTCTCCACCTGCCAGCCCACCAGCCTCTCCACCTGCCAGCCCACCAGCCTCTCCACCTGCCAGCCCACCAGCCTCTCCACCTGCCAGCCCACCAGCCTCTCCACCTGCCAGCCCACCAGCCTCTCCACCTGCCAGCCCACCAGCCTCTCCACCTGCCAGCCCACCAGCCTCTCCACCTGCCAGCCCACCAGCCTCTCCACCTGCCAGCCCACCAGCCTCTCCACCTGCCAGCCCACCAGCCTCTCCACCTGCCAGCCCACCAGCCTCTCCACCTGCCAGCCCACCAGCCTCTCCACCTGCCAGCCCACCAGCCTCTCCACCTGCCAGCCCACCAGCCTCTCCACCTGCCAGCCCACCAGCCTCTCCACCTGCCAGCCCACCAGCCTCTCCACCTGCCAGCCCACCAGCCTCTCCACCTGCCAGCCCACCAGCCTCTCCACCTGCCAGCCCACCAGCCTCTCCACCTGCCAGCCCACCAGCCTCTCCACCTGCCAGCCCACCAGCCTCTCCACCTGCCAGCCCACCAGCCTCTCCACCTGCCAGCCCACCAGCCTCTCCACCTGCCAGCCCACCAGCCTCTCCACCTGCCAGCCCACCAGCCTCTCCACCTGCCAGCCCACCAGCCTCTCCACCTGCCAGCCCACCAGCCTCTCCACCTGCCAGCCCACCAGCCTCTCCACCTGCCAGCCCACCAGCCTCTCCACCTGCCAGCCCACCAGCCTCTCCACCTGCCAGCCCACCAGCCTCTCCACCTGCCAGCCCACCAGCCTCTCCACCTGCCAGCCCACCAGCCTCTCCACCTGCCAGCCCACCAGCCTCTCCACCTGCCAGCCCACCAGCCTCTCCACCTGCCAGCCCACCAGCCTCTCCACCTGCCAGCCCACCAGCCTCTCCACCTGCCAGCCCACCAGCCTCTCCACCTGCCAGCCCACCAGCCTCTCCACCTGCCAGCCCACCAGCCTCTCCACCTGCCAGCCCACCAGCCTCTCCACCTGCCAGCCCACCAGCCTCTCCACCTGCCAGCCCACCAGCCTCTCCACCTGCCAGCCCACCAGCCTCTCCACCTGCCAGCCCACCAGCCTCTCCACCTGCCAGCCCACCAGCCTCTCCACCTGCCAGCCCACCAGCCTCTCCACCTGCCAGCCCACCAGCCTCTCCACCTGCCAGCCCACCAGCCTCTCCACCTGCCAGCCCACCAGCCTCTCCACCTGCCAGCCCACCAGCCTCTCCACCTGCCAGCCCACCAGCCTCTCCACCTGCCAGCCCACCAGCCTCTCCACCTGCCAGCCCACCAGCCTCTCCACCTGCCAGCCCACCAGCCTCTCCACCTGCCAGCCCACCAGCCTCTCCACCTGCCAGCCCACCAGCCTCTCCACCTGCCAGCCCACCAGCCTCTCCACCTGCCAGCCCACCAGCCTCTCCACCTGCCAGCCCACCAGCCTCTCCACCTGCCAGCCCACCAGCCTCTCCACCTGCCAGCCCACCAGCCTCTCCACCTGCCAGCCCACCAGCCTCTCCACCTGCCAGCCCACCAGCCTCTCCACCTGCCAGCCCACCAGCCTCTCCACCTGCCAGCCCACCAGCCTCTCTACCTGCCAATCAACCCATCAACCCACCTCACCTTCCCACCTACCAATCAACTCACCAACCCACCTCTTCACCTACCAGTCAACCCACCACCCCAGCTACCAGTCAACCCACCTCCCACCTACCAGTCAACCCACCTCCTCACCTACCAGTCAACCCACCTCCCCACCTACCAGTCAACCCACCTCCTCACCTACCAGTCAACCCACCTCCCCACCTACCAGTCAACCCACCTCCCCACCTACCAGTCAACCCACCTCCCCACCTACCAGTCAACCCACCTCCCCACCTACCAGTCA
>NC_091374.1:389598-394598 GCF_038502225.1 Cherax quadricarinatus
ATAAAGATAATTGATGATTGGAGTTTATTTTTCAAGTTAATGAAATAATTTAGATTACTTTACGAGATGCTCTCACGATAATTACACTAATTATCTTCTATAAATTTCTTAAGGCACTTCTCTAAGTTGTCACTTTGAATATTGTTGTTGTTGTTGTTGTTGTTGTTGTTGTTGTTGTTGTTGTTGTTGTTGTTGTTATTATTATTATTATTATTATTATTATTATTATTATTATTATTAATTTTGGCTCCTATCAAACTGTGTATCTCCATCAACAACTATAACAACAACCACCATTCATCACCATTATAGTTATGACGTCAACCACCATTCATAACAACAACAACAACTATAACATCTACCATCACTCGCCAGCACTGCAACGACTGCCAGCATTGCCACTGGCTACCTGCTAACTGCCAGGCGGACCTCACCAGCGTTGCCAACTGACTGCCAGCATTGCCTGCGACTGCATTGCCAACTGCCGAGCAATTGCCCGGCACTGCCAGCAATACCCGGCACCTGCAACGCAGCAGCCAGCCGGCATTGCCACTGCTACAGCAGGCTGCCGAACGCACCACCTGCTGCAACTGACTGCCAACATTGCCACTACTGCAGCAAGCTGCCAGGCATTGCCACTACTGCAATGACTACCAGGCATTACCACTGCAAGCAACGATGCCAAGCATTTACCACCTACTACACGCAACTACCAGCATTGCCACTGCTGCAAGCCAGGCTACCAGCATTGCCCACTGCTGCAACGGACTGCCAAGGCATTGCCTACTGCAAGCCCAAGCTGCCAGCAATTACCGCCTACCTGCAAGCAATGCCAATGTACCCACCACTGCCAACGGCTTACCAGCATTGCCTGCTGCAACAACTACCAACGTACCACTACTGCACAACTACCAAGCATTGCCACTGCTACGAGCCGAAGCTGCCAATATGCCGCCACTGCAGCAAGCTGCACCAGCATTGCCACCCTGCCTGCAACGGCTGCCAGGCATTGCCACTGCTGCGAACGGCTGCCGAGCATTGCCCTGCCTGCACGGCTGCCAACATTGCCACTGCTGCAATGAACAGCCTAATGTGCCACCACCTGCAGGCAAGCCTACCAAGCATTGCCACCTGCCTGCAAGCGGCTGCCAAGCATTGCCACTGCTGCAATCCAAGCTGCCAGCATTGCCACTACTGCAATGACCGAACATTGCCATTACCCGCCACGTGCAATGGCTGCCAAGCATTACCGCCCAAGCTGCAACTGGACTACCAGCGTACCGCCTACTGCAGCGGCTGCCAAGTATTGCCGCTCTGCTGCCTGGCTACCAGCGTTGCGCCACTGCTGCAATGCACTGCCAGTATTGCACACATTACCACCACTACAACAACTACCAACATTACCACCACTACAACAACTACCAACATTACCACTATCACATTATGAAAATATCTATCCTACCATAACATAAAATATCTCAATATTTATATTGATAAACATTTGCAAATTACACCCAAGACTTTTATCAGTGATGGAGAAGGGATGGTGGTTGTTGAAGATTGTGGTGAAATGATGGTTATTGTTGAAGATTGTGGTGGAGGAGTGGTGGTTGTTGTTGAAGATTGTGGTGGAGGAGTGGTGGTTGTTGTTGAAGATTGTGGTGGAGGAGTGGTGGTTGTTGTTGAAGATTGTGGTGGAGGAGTGGTGGTTGTTGTTGAAGATTGTGGTGGAGGAGTGGTGGTTGTTGTTGAAGATTGTGGTGGAGTGGTGGTTGTTGTTGAAGATTGTGGTGGAGGAATGGTGGTTGTTGCTGAAGATTGTGGTGGAAGAGTGGTGGTTGTTGTTGAAGATTGTGGTGGAGTGGTGGTTGTTGTTGAAGATTGTGGTGGAGGAGTGGTGGTTGTTGTTGAAGATTGTGGTATAGTGGTGGTTGTTGTTGAAGACTGTGGTGGAGGAGTGGTGGTTGTTGTTGAAGACTGTGGTGGAGGAGTGGTGGTTGTTGTTGAAGACTGTGGTGGAGGAGTGGTGGTTGTTGTTGAAGATTGTGGTGGAGGAGTGGTGGTTGTTGTTGAAGACTGTGGTGGAGGAGTGGTGGTTGTTGTTGAAGATTGTGGTGGAGGAGTGGTGGTTGTTGTTGAAGACTGTGGTGGAGGAGTGGTGGTTGTTGTTGAAGATTGTGGTGGAGGAGTGGTGGTTGTTGTTGAAGATTGTGGTATAGTCGTGGTTGTTGTTGAAGATTGTGGTGGAGGAGTGGTGGTTGTTGTTGAAGATTGTGGTGGAGGAGTGGTGGTTGTTGTTGAAGACTGTGGTGGAGGAGTGGTGGTTGTTGTTGAAGATTGTGGTGGAGGAGTGGTGGTTGTTGTTGAAGACTGTGGTGGAGGAGTGGTGGTTGTTGTTGAAGACTGTGGTGGAGGAGTGGTGGTTGTTGTTGAAGACTGTGGTGGAGGAGTGGTGGTTGTTGTTGAAGACTGTGGTGGAGGAGTGGTGGTTGTTGTTGAAGACTGTGGTGGAGGAGTGGTGGTTGTTGTTGAAGACTGTGGTGGAGGAGTGGTGGTTGTTGTTGAAGATTGTGGTGGAGGAGTGGTGGTTGTTGTTGAAGACTGTGGTGGAGGAGTGGTGGTTGTTGTTGAAGACTGTGGTGGAGGAGTGGTGGTTGTTGTTGAAGACTGTGGTGGAGGAGTGGTGGTTGTTGTTGAAGACTGTGGTGGAGGAGTGGTGGTTGTTGTTGAAGATTGTGGTGGAGGAGTGGTGGTTGTTGTTGAAGACTGTGGTGGAGGAGTGGTGGTTGTTGTTGAAGACTGTGGTGGAGGAGTGGTGGTTGTTGTTGAAGACTGTGGTGGAGGAGTGGTGGTTGTTGTTGAAGACTGTGGTGGAGGAGTGGTGGTTGTTGTTGAAGACTGTGGTGGAGGAGTGGTGGTTGTTGTTGAAGACTGTGGTGGAGGAGTGGTGGTTGTTGTTGAAGATTGTGGTGGAGGAGTGGTGGTTGTTGTTGAAGACTGTGGTGGAGGAGTGGTGGTTGTTGTTGAAGACTGTGGTGGAGGAGTGGTGGTTGTTGTTGAAGACTGTGGTGGAGGAGTGGTGGTTGTTGTTGAAGACTGTGGTGGAGGAGTGGTGGTTGTTGTTGAAGACTGTGGTGGAGGAGTGGTGGTTGTTGTTGAAGACTGTGGTGGAGGAGTGGTGGTTGTTGTTGAAGATTGTGGTGGAGGAGTGGTGGTTGTTGTTGAAGAATGTGGTGGAGGAGTGGTGGTTGTTGTTGAAGATTGTGGTGGAGGAGTGGTGGTTGTTGTTGAAGACTGTGGTGGAGGAGTGGTGGTTGTTGTTGAAGATTGTGGTGGAGGAGTGGTGGTTGTTGTTGAAGACTGTGGTGGAGGAGTGGTGGTTGTTGTTGAAGATTGTGGTGGAGGAGTGGTGGTTGTTGTTGAAGACTGTGGTGGAGGAGTGGTGGTTGTTGTTGAAGATTGTGGTGGAGGAGTGGTGGTTGTTGTTGAAGATTGTGGTGGAGGAGTGGTGGTTGTTGTAACATAAGTCATAATACTTCCACAGTCAGTATCATCACCTTACTCTCATCTTCTGTTGATATTATCTAGAAATTTTATTTTAACCTTGTTAATGTTGCTGAGGCATCTTTAAAACCTCTGTTCTGAACCTCGTGTACATATTTCTCCTCTGATCATTCTGTATCTCTCATACACTCTGGTAATTCTTCTCTCCTACACTCTGGTAATTCTTCTCTCCTACACTCTGGTAACTCTTCCTCACATCTTTTCACTAGTGGTTCAGTCATGAACAACACAATGTACCATTTCTCCACTTGGGAGTAAATTTTTCTAGTGTCAAATCCCTCCCTCCTCCCCAGCCACTTTACCACCTGCTAGCCAATCATTTTTTTAAATGTCTTTCTTTACAGTTCCGTCTCCCACTGGACCACAAGCACTCTTTCATGTACACTCAGTCTTGTGCAGACTGGTTTGTTTCCTGAGACTCTTTGTAGGCTGGTTCCCACCAGTGAGTCTAACACAAGGACTATGTCAGTACACGAGGACTGTCAGTACACCAGGACTGTCAGTACACCAGGACTGTCAGTACACCAGGACTATGTCAGTACACAAGGACTATGTCAGTACACGAGGACTGTCAGTACACCAGGACTATGTCAGTACACAAGGACTGTCAGTACACCAGGACTATGTCAGTACACGAGGACTGTCAGTACACCAGGACTATGTCAGTACACGAGGACTGTCAGTACACCAGGAATATGTCAGTACACAAGGACTATGTCAGTACACGAGGACTGTCAGTACACAAGGACTATGTCAGTACACAAGGACTATGTCAGTACACGAGGACTATGTCAGTACACGAGAACTATGTCAGTACACCAGGACTATGTCAGTACACGAGGACTATGTCAGTACACAAGGACTATGTCAGTACACGAGGACTATGTCAGTACACGAGAACTATGTCAGTACACAAGGACTATGTCAGTACACGAGGACTATGTCAGTACACGAGAACTATGTCAGTACACAAGGACTATGTCAGTACACGAGGACTATGTCAGTACACGAGAACTATGTCAGTACACAAGGACTATGTCAGTACACGAGGACTATGTCAGTACACGAGAACTATGTCAGTACACAAGGACTATGTCAGTACACAAGGACTATGTCAGTTCACAAGGACTATGTCAGTACACAAGGACTATGTCAGTTCACAAGGACTATGTCAGTACACAAGGACTATGTCAGTTCACAAGGACTATGTCAGTACACAAGGACTATGTCAGTTCACAAGGACTATGTCAGTACACAAGGACTATGTCAGTACACAAGGACTATGTCAGTACACAAGTCAGACTATGTCAGTACACAAGGACTATGTCAGTACACAAGGACTATGTCAGTACACAAGGACTATGTCAGTACACAAGGACTATGTCAGTACACAAGGACTATGTCAGTACACAAGGACTATGTCAGTACACAAGGAC